>NC_049194.1:5776793-5979541 GCF_009769625.2 Cygnus olor | reverse complement strand
CACCGGTGGGTTCTCCGGGGCACCCGGGGTCCCGCTGTGGGTCATCTGGGTGGGTCTTCCGGGTCGACCGGGGTCCGCCGGGTGTCACCGGGGTGTGCCCTCTGAGGCGACCGGCGGCCCGCCGGGGTCACCGGGGTGGGTCCTCCAGGGCGACCGGGGGCCCGCCCGGGGTCCCGGGGTGGGTCCTCCAGGGCGCCAAGGGGCCCGCCGGGGGTCACCCGGGTGGGTCCTGCGGCACGACCGGGAGTCCACCGGGGGTCACCGGGGTGCGTCCTCCAGGGTGCCCGGAGGCCCGCCGGGGGTGACCGGGGTGGGTCCCCCGGGGCGCCCAGAGGCCCGCTGTGGGTCCTTGGGTTTGGTCCTCCAGGGCACCCGTGCACCTGCCAGGGGTCACCACGGTGGGTCCTCTGGGCCGCCATGGGGACCGCCGGGGGTCACCGGGGTGGGTGCTCCGGTGCCCCCGGAGCTCCGACGGTTGTCACCGGGGTGGATACTCCGGGGCTCCCTGGGGCTCGTCGGGGGTCACAGGGTTGGGTCCTCCGTGGCACCCGGGGGCCCGCTGGGGGTCGCCGGGGTGGGTCGTCCAGGGTGGCCAGAGACCCGCCGGGGGTCACTGGGGTGGGTCCTCCGGGGCGACTGGGGGACCTCAGAGGCTCACCGGGATGGGTCCTCCGGGGAGCCCGTGGTCCCGCTGTGGGTCACCGGGGTGGGTCCTCCGCAGCGACAGGGGGCCCGCCGTGTGTCACTGGCGTGGGTCCTCCGGGGCGGCCATGCACCTGCCGGGGGTCACCGGGGTGCGTTTTCTGGGGCGCCCCGGAACCTGTCGGGAGTCACCGGGGTGGGTCCTCCAGGGCGACGGGGGCCCGTCGGGGTTCACCGGGTGGGTCCATCGGATCGCCCGGGGGCCTACCGGGGGTCACCGGTGTGGGTCCTCCGGGGCCCCTGGGGGCCCGCTGGGGGTCACCGGGGTGGGTCCTCAGGGGCGCCCGGGTGCCCCTCGGGGGTCACCGGGGTTGGTCCTCCGGGGGACTGGGAGCCCGCCTGAGGTCACCGGGGTGGGTACTTCGGGGAGACCGGGGGCCCGCCGGGTGTCACCGTGGCGTTCCTCCGGGGAGACTGGCGGCCCGTCAGGGGTCACCGGGGTGGGTCGTCTTGGGCACCTGTGCGACCGCCGGGGGTCACCGGGGTGGGTACTCCGGGGAGACCGGGGGGCCGCCGGGGGTCACCTGGGTGGGTCCTCCGTGGGGCCCATCCACCTGCCGGGGGTCACCGGGGTGGGTCTCCGGGGCGCCTGGGGGCCCGCCGGGGGTCACCGGGGTGGGTCCTCCGGGGCCCCTGTGGGCCCGCCGGGGGTCACCGGGTTTGGTCCTCAGGGGGGACTGGGAGCCCGCCTGAGGTCACCGGGGTGGGTACTTCAGGGAGACCGGGGGCCCGCCGGTTGTCACCGTGGGGTTCCTCTGGGGAGACTGGGGGCCCGTCAGGGGTCACCGGGGTGGGTCGTCTTGGGCGCCTGTGCGACCGCCGGGGGTCACCAGGGTGGGTCCTCCGGGACGACAGGGGGCCCACCGGTGGTCACCGGGGTGGGTCCTCCGGGCCCCCAGGGGGACTGTCGGGGGTCACGGGGGGGGGTCCTCCGGGGCGCCCGTGGTCCCGCTGTGGGTCACCTCGGTGGGTCCCCGGGGCGCTCGTGCACCTCCCGGTGGTCCCCGGGTTCGGTCCTCCGCAGCGCCCAAGGGCCCGCCGGGGGTCACCGGGGTGGGTCCTCCGTGGGGCCCATCCACCTGCCGGGGGTCACCGGGGTGGGTCTCCGGGGCGCCTGGGGGCCCAGCCGGCGTCACCGGGGTGGGTCCTCCGGGGTCCCCAGGGGCACGCCGGGGGTCACTGGGTTGGGTCCTGCGGGGCGCCCGTGCACCTCCCGGGGGCCACCGGGGTGGGTCCTCCGGGGCGCCCAGCGACCTGCCGGGAGTCACCCGGGTGCGTCCTCCGGGGCGACCGGGAGTCCGCCGGGGGTCACCAGGGTGGGTCCTCCGGGGAGACAGTAGCCCGCTGTGGGTCATCTGGGTGGGTCCTCCGGGGCGACCAGGGTCCGCCGGGTGTCACCGGGGTGGGTCCTCCGGGGCGCCAATGGGCCTGCCGGGGGTCACCCGGGTTCGTCCACCGGGGCGCCCATGCACCTGCCGGGGGTCACCGGGGTGGGTCCTCCGTGGCGCCCCGAGGCTCGCTGGGGGTCTCCGGGGTGGGTCCTCCGGGGCGCCCGGGGGCCCACCGGGGGTCACCGGGGTTGGTCCTCCGGTGCACCCGGGGTACCGCCGGGGGACACCGGGGGGGGGCCGTCCGCGGCGCCCGGTGGCCCGATGGGGGACACCAAGGTGGGTCCTCCGGGGCGCCATTGTGCCCGCTGGTGGTCACTGGGGTGGGTCCTACAGGGCGCCCGAAGGACCAGCCGGGGTTCACCAGGGTGGGTCCTCTGGTGCGCCTAGGGGCCCGCTGGGGGTTATCGGGGTGGGTCCTCCGGGGCTTTTGTGGGTCTGCCGGGGATCACCAGGGTGAGACCTCCGAGGCGCCCGGGTGTCTCTCTCGGGTCACCGGGGTGGGTCCTCCGGCGAGCCCGGGGGACCGCCGGGGGACACCGGGGGCGTTCCACCTGGGCGCCCGTGGGCCCGCTGTGGCTCACCGGAGTGGGTCCTCCGGGGTGTCAGTGCACCAGCCAGGGGTCACCGGGGTGGGTCCTCCGGGGCGACAGGGTCCCACTGGGGGTCACCGGGGTGGGTCCTCCGTGGCCCCTGGGGGTCCGCCGGGTATCAACGGGGTGGGTCCTCCGGGGCACCCGGAGGCCTGTCAGGGTTCACCGGGGTGGGTCCTCCGGGGCGCCTGGGGGTATGCCGGGCGTCACTGGGGTGGGTCCTCCGGGCCCGCCGGGGCACATGCCGGGGGTCAACGGAGTGGGTCCTCTGGGGCGCCCGGGGGCCCGTAGGGGGTCACCGAGGTGCGTGCTCTGGGGCGAACTGCGGTTCGCCGGGGGTCACCGGGGTGTGTCCTCCGGGGCGCCCGTGCACCTGCCGGGGGTCACCGGGGTAGGTCCTCCAGGGTGCCCAGGGGCCCGCCGGGGGTCACCGGGGTGTGTCCTCCGGGGCGCCCGTGCACCTGCCGGCGGTCACCGGGGTGGGTCCTCCAGGGCGCCCGGGTTCCCGCCGGGGGTCACCGGGGTGGGTCCTCCGGGGTACCCGTGCGCCTGCCGGGGGTCACCGGGGTGGGTCCTCCGGGGCGACCCGGGGGCCAGCTGGGGGTCACCAGGGTGGGTCCTCCGCGGCCCCCGGGGGTCCGCCGGGGGTCACCGGGGTGTGTCCTCCGGGGCGCCCGTGCACCTGCCGGGGGTCACCGGGGTGGGTCCTCCAGGGCTCCCGGGTTCCCGCCGGGGGTCACCGGGGTGGGTCCTCCGGGGTACCCGTGCGCCTGCCGGGGGTCACCGGGGTGGGTCCTCCGGGGCGACCCGGGGGCCAGCTGGGGGTCACGAGGGTGGGTCCTCCGCGGCCCCCGGGGGTCCGCCGGGTATCACCTGGGTGCGTCCTCCGGGGCACCTGTGGGTCCGCCAGGGGTCACCGGCGTGGGTCCTCCGGGGCACCCTGGGGCCTGCCGGGGGTCACCAGGGTGGGTCCTCCGGGGCGCACGGTTGTCCGCCGGGGGTCACCGGGGTGGGTCCTCCGGGGTACCCGTGCGCCTGCCGGGGGTCACCGGGGTGGGTCCTCCAGGGCGCCCGGGGGCCCGCCGGGGGTCACCGGGGTGGGTCCTCTGGGCCGCCCGGGGGCCAGCGGGGGGTCACGAGTGTGGGTCCTCCGCGGCCCCCGGGGGTCCGCCGGGTATCACCGGGGTGGGTCCTCCGGGGCGCCTGGGGGTCCGCCAGGGGTCACCGGCGTGGGTCCTCCGGGCCACCCCGGGGGCCCGCCGGGGGTCACCGGGGTGGGTCCTCCGGGTTGCCCGGGGGCCGTTGGTGGTCACCGGGGTGCGTCCTCCGGGGCGACCTGCGGTTCTCCGGGGGTCACTGGGTTGGGTCCTCTGGCACGCCCGGGGACCCGCAGGATGTCACCAGGGTGGGTCCTCCGGGGCCCCCGGGGGTCCGCCGGGTATAACTGGGGTGGGTCCTCCAGGGCCCATGGGGGTCCGCCAGGGGTCACTGGCGCGGGTCCTACCGGGCGCCCGTGCACCCGCTGGTGGTCACCAGGGTCAGTAATCCGGGGCGCCCGGGGGTATGCCGGGCGTCACCGGGGTGGGTCCTCTGGGGCGCCTGTGGGCACGCCGGGGGTCACTGGGGTGGCTCCTCTTGGGCAACCGTGGGCCCGCCGGGGGTCACCGGGGTCGGTCCTCCGGAGCGCCAGGGAGCCCGTCGGGGGTCACCGGGGTGGGTCCTCTGGGGCGCCCGTGCACCTGCCGGGGGTCACTGGGGTGGGTCCTCCAGGAGGCCCGGAGGCCCGCCGGGGGTCACTGGGGTGGGTCCTCCAGGGTGCCCGGAGGCCCGCTGGGGTCACTGGGGTGGGTCCTCCAGCATGCCCGGAGGCCCGCCGGGGGTCACTGGGCTGGGTCCTCCGGGGCGCCCGTGCGCCCGCTGGGGGTCACCGGGGTGGGTCCTCCAGGGCGCCCGGGTTCCCGCCGGGGGTCACCGGGGTGGGTCCTCCGGGGTACCCGTGCGCCTGCCGGGGGTCACCGGGGTGGGTCCTCTGGGCCGCCCGGGGGCCAGCTGGGGGTCACGAGGGTGGGTCCTCCGCGGCCCCCGGGGGTCCGCCGGGTATCACCGGGGTGGGTACTCCGGGGCACCTGTGGGTCCGCCAGGGGTCACCGGCGTGGGTCCTCCGGGGCGCACGGGGGTCCGCCGGGGGTCACCGGGGTGGGTCCTCCGGGGTACCCGTGCGCCTGCCGGGGGTCACCGGGGTGGGTCCTCCAGGGCGCCCGGGGGCCCGCCGGGGGTCACCGGGGTGGGTCCTCTGGGCCGCCCGGGGGCCAGCGGGGGGTCACGAGGGTGGGTCCTCCGCGGCCCCCGGGGGTCCGCCGGGTATCACCGGGGTGGGTCCTCCGGGGCGCCTGGGGGTCCGCCAGGGGTCACCGGCGTGGGTCCTCCGGGCCACCCCGGGGGCCCGCCGGGGGTCACCGGGGTGGGTCCTCCGGGTTGCCCGGGGGCCGTTGGTGGTCACCGGGGTGCGTCCTCCGGGGCGACCTGCGGTTCTCCGGGGGTCACCGGGTTGGGTCCTCTGGCACGCCCGGGGACCCGCAGGATGTCACCAGGGTGGGTCCTCCGGGGCCCCCGGGGGTCCGCCGGGTATCACCGGGGTGGGTCCTCCGGGGCCCCTGGGGGTCCGCCAGGGGTCACTGGCGCGGGTCCTACCGGGCGCCCGTGCACCCGCTGGTGGTCACCAGGGTCAGTAATCCGGGGCGCCCGGGGGTATGCCGGGCGTCACCGGGGTGGTTCCTCTGGGGCGCCTGTGGGCACGCCGGGGGTCACTGGGGTGGCTCCTCTTGGGCAACCGTGGGCCCGCCGGGGGTCACCAGGGTCGGTCCTCCGGAGCGCCAGGGAGCCCGTCGGGGGTCAGCGGGGTGGGTCCTCTGGGGCGCCCGTGCACCTGCCGGGGGTCACTGGGGTGGGTCCTCCAGGAGGCCCGGAGGCCAGCGGGGGTCACTGGGGTGGGTCCTCCAGCATGCCCGGAGGCCCGCCGGGGGTCACCGGGGTGGGTCCTCCGGGGCGCCCGTGCGCCCGCTGGGGGTCACCAGGGTGGGTCCTCCAGGGCGCCCGGGGGCCCGCCGGGTGTCACCGGGCTGGGTCCTCTGGGCCGCTCGGGGGCCAGCGGGGGTCACCGGGGTGGGTCCTCCGGGGCGCCCTTGCATCTGCCGGGGGTCACCGGGGTGGGTCCTCCGGGGCGCCAACGGGCCCGCCGGGGGTCACCCGGGTGCGTCCTCCGCGGCGACTGGGAGTCTGCCGGGGGTCACCGGGGTGGGTCCTCCGGGGCGCCCAGAGGTCCACCGGATGTCACCGGGGTGGGTCCTCCGGGGCGCCCAGGGGCCCGCCGGGGGTCACCAGGGTGTGTCCTCCGGGGCGCCCGGGGGTATGCCGGGCGTCACCGGGGTGGGTCCTCTGGGGCGCCTGTGGGTACGCCGGGGGTCACTGGGGTGGGTCCTCCTACGCGCCCGGGGGTCCGCCGGGGGTCACCGGGGTGGGACCACCGGGGTAACCTGGAGTCCGGTGCGAGTCACCGGGGTGGGTCCTCCGGGGAGACAGTAGCCCGCTGTGGATAATCTTGCTGGGTCCTCTGGGTCGACCGGGGTCCGCCGTGTATCACCGGGGTGTGTCCTCCGGGGCACCTGGGGGTATGCCGGGCGTCACTGGGGTGGGTCCTCCGGGCCCGCCGGGGCACGGGCGACCCGAAGGAACCACCCCAGTGACCCAAAGCAGGTCAACGGGCTCCCCAGAGGACCAACAACGGTGACCCCGAGCGGGACCCTGTCGCCCCAGAGGACCCACACCGGAGACCAACGGCGGGCCCTGGGGCGCCCCGGGGGACAGACCCCGGTTACCCCCAGGGGGCCTTACGGCGCCCCGGAGGACCCTCCCCGGTGACCCCCGGCAGGTGCACGGGCGCCCCGGGAGGACACACCCCAGTGACACCCTGAGGACCCCCGGGCGCCCAGGAGGACCCACCCCGGTGACCCCCGGCAGGTGCACGGGCGCCACGGTGGAACTACCCCGGTGACCACCGACGAGCCTCCAGGCGGCCCCGAGGACCCAGCCCGTTGACCCCCGACGGGCCGCCGGTCGCCACGGAGGACGCACCCCAGTGAACCCCCACGGGCCACCGGGCGCCCCGGAGGACCCACCCCGGTGACCCCCGGCGGGCTTCCGAGCGCTCCGGTGGACCCACCCCGGTAACCTCCGGCGGGCTCCCAGGCGCTCCGGTGGACCCACCCCGGTAACCTCCGGCGGGCTCCCGGGCGCCACGGAGGACCCTCCGCGGTGACCCACAGCAGGTGCACGGGCGCTCCAGAGGACCCACGCCCGTTGCCCCCAGCAGGCCCCAGTGCGTCCCGGAGCATACACCATGGTGACCCCCAACGAGCCTCCGGGTCGCTCAGGAGGACCCACAACCGTGGCCCCCGACGGTACCCCGGGCGCACGGGAGTACCCACCCCGGTGACGCCCGATGGGTTCCCGGGCGCCCAGGAGGAGACATCCCAGTGATCCCCGATGGGTGCACGGGCGCCCCGGAGGACCCAACCCGGTGACCCACAGTGGGCCCACAGGCTCCCCGGAGGACTCACCCCGGTGACCCGCGGCAAGCCCCAGTGCGTCCCGGAGGAACCACACCGGTGACCCCCGGAAGGTTCACGGGCGCCCCAGAGGACCCACACCGGTGACCCACAGCTTGCCCACGTGCGCCCCGGAGGACCCACCCCGGTGACCCCGAGCAGGACCCTGTCGCCCTGGAAGACTCACCCCGGTGACCCCCGGCAGTGCACGGGCACTACGGTGGAACTACCCCGGTGACCACCGATGAGCCTCCAGGCGCCACCGAGGACCCACCCCAGTGACCCAAAGTGGGCCCACAGGCTCCCCGGAGGACCCACATCGGTGACCCGCGGCCGGCCCCCGGATGCCCCGGAAGACCCAGCCCGGTGTCCCCCTGAGGGCCCCCAGTATCCCCGGAGGACCCACCCCGGTGACCCCTGGCAGGTGCAGTGGCGCCCCATAGGACCCACCCCGGTGACCCCCTACGGGCCCCCGGGCGCCCCGGAGGACCCACCCCGTTGACCCCCGGCGGGCCCCCGGGCACCCCGGAGGACCCACCCCGGTGACCCCCGGCGGGTCCCTGGACGGCCCAGAGGAACCACCCCGGTGACCCCCGCTGGACCCCCGTGCGCCCTGGAGGACCTCCCCTGGTGATCCCCGACGGGCTTCCAGGCGCTCCGGTGGAACCACCCCGGTGACCCCCAGCGGACCCCCAGGCGCACCGGAGGACCCACCACGGTGAGCCCCGGCGGGCCCTCGGGCGCCGCGGAGGACCCATCCCAGTGACCCCCGGCGGACACCCGGGCGCCGCGGAGGACACACCCCGGTGACCCCCAGCGGGCGCACGGGCGCCCCGGAGGACCCGTCCTGGTGACACCCGGCGGAACCCCGGTGGCCCTGGAGGACGCACCTCGGTTACCCCCGGTGGTCACCCGGGCGCCGCGGAGGACCCGCCCTGGTGACACCCGGCGGGCCCCTGTCTCCCCGGAGGACCCACCCCGGTGACACCCCTCAGAACCCCATCACCCCGGAGGACCGACCCCAGTGACCCCCGACGGGCCGCCGGTCGCCCCGGAGGCCCACCCCGGTGACCCCCAGCGGGCCCCCGGGCGCCCTGGATGACCCAACTTGGTGACCCTGGGCGGATCTCCGGGCGCCCCGGAGGACCCTCCCCGGTGACCCCCGGCAGGTGCACGGGCGCCCCGGGAGGACCCACCCCGGTGACCCCAAGCGGGCCAACTAGCACCCTGGAGGACCCACCCCGATGACCCCCCGATGGGTCCCCACGCGCCACAGAGGACCCACCCCGGTGACCCACGGCAGGTCCCTGGGCGTCCCGGAGGACCCATCCCGGTGACCCCCAGCGGACCTCAGGGCGCCCTGGGGGACCGACCCCAGCGACCCCCGCCGGGTCCCCGGGCGCCCAGGAGGACCCACCCCGGTGACACCTGGCAGGTGCATGGGCGCCACGGTGGAACTACCCCGGTGACCACCGACGAGCCTCCAGGCGGCCCCGAGGACCCAGCCCGTTGACCCCCGACGGGCCGCCGGTCGCCACGGAGGACGCACCCCAGTGAACCCCCACGGGCCACCGGGCGCCACGGAGGACCCACCCTGGTGATCCCCGACGGGCTTCCGGGCGCTCCGGTGGACCCACCCCGGTGACCTCCGGCGGGCTCCCGGGCGCCACGGAGGACCCTCCCCGGTGACCCACAGCAGGTGCACGGGCGCTCCAGAGGACCCACGCCCGTTACCCCCAGCAGGCCCCAGTGCGTCCCGGAGCATACACCATGGTGACCCCCAACGAGCCTCCGGGTCGCTCCGGAGGACCCACAACCGTGACCCCCGACGGTACCCCGGGCGCACGGGAGTACCCACCCCGGTGACGCCCGACGGGTTCCCGGGCGCCCAGGAGGAGACATCCCGGTGATCACCGATGGGTGCACGGGCGCCCCAGAGAACCCACCCTGGTGACCCCCGACGGGTGAACGGGCGCCCCGGAGGACCCACCCGGTGACCCACAGTGGGCCCACAGGCTCCCCGGAGGACCCACCCCGTTGACCCCCGGCGGGCCCAAGGGCGCCCCATAGGACCCACACCATTGACCCCCGGCGGGTCCCTGGACGGCCCAGAGGACCCACCCTGGTGACCCCCGGCGGGCCTCTGTGCACTCTAAGGACCCACCCTGGCGACCCTCAGCGGGCCCCCGGGTGCCACTGAGGACCCACTCCGTTGACCCCCGACAAGCCCCCGGGCGCCCCGCAGGACCCACCCCGGTGACCCCAGGCAGGTGCACGGGCGCCATGGTGGAACTACCCCGGTGACCACCGACGAGCCTCCTTCGGCCCCGAGGACCCAGCCCGTTGACCCCCGACGGGCCGCCGGTCGCCACGGAGGACGCACCCCAGTGAAACCCCACGGGCCACCGGCCGTCCCGGAGGACCCACAACCGTGGCCTCCGACGGTACCCCGGGCGCACGGGAGTACCCACCCCGGTGACGCCCGACGGGTTCCCGGGCGCCCAGGAGGAGACATCCCGGTGATCCCCGATGGGTGCACGGGCGCCCCGGAGGACCCAACCCGGTGACCCACAGTGGGCCCACAGGCTCCCCGGAGGACTCACCCCGGAGACCAGCGGCAAGCCCCAGTGCGTCCCGGAGGAACCACACCGGTGACCCCCGGAAGGTTCACGGGCGCCCCAGAGGACCCACACAGGTGACCCCCGGCGGGTTCCCGGGCGCCCCAGAGGACCCACAACGGTGACCCACAGCTTGCCCACGTGCGCCCCAGAGGACCCACCCAGGTGACCCCGAGCGGGACCCTGTCGCCCCGGAAGACCCACCCCGGTGACCCCGAGCTGGACCCTTTCGCCCCGGAGGACCCACCCCAGTGACCACCGGAAGGTGCACGGGCGCCCCGGAGGACCCTCCCCGGTGACCCACCGCAGGTGCACGGGCGCTCCAGACGACCCACGCCCGTTACCCCCAGCAGGCCCCAGTGCGTCCCGGAGCATACACCATGGTGACCCCCAACGAGCCTCCGGGTCGCTCCGGAGGACCCACAACCGTGGCCCCCGACGGTACCCCGGGCGCACGGGAGTACCCACCCCGGTGACGCCCGACGGGTTCCCGGGCGCCCAGGAGGAGACATCCCGGTGATCCCCGATGGGTGCACGGGCGCCCCGGAGAACCCAACCCGGTGACCTCCGGCAGGTGGACGGTCTCCCAGGAGGTCCCACCCAGGTGACATCCGGAGGGAACCCGGGCGTCCCGGAGAACACATCCCGGTGACCCACGGCAGGTGCACGGGCGCCCCAAAGGATCAACAGCGGTGACCCACAGCGGGGCCATGGGCTCCACAGAGGACCCAACCCGGTGACCCCCGGTAGGGGCACGGGCGACCCGAAGGAACCACCCCAGTGACCCAAAGCAGGTCAACGGGCTCCCCGGAGGACCAACCCCGGTGACCCCGAGCGGGACCCTGTCGCCCCGGAGGACCCACCGTGGTGACCCCCAGCGGGACCCTGTCGCCCCGGAGGACCCACCCCGGTGAGGCCCAGCGGGCCTCCCGTCGCCCCAGAGGACCCACCCCGGTGACCCACGGCGGGCCCTGGGGCGCCCCGGGGGACACACCCCGGTGACCCCCAGCGGGCCTTAGGGCGCCCCGGAGGACTCTCCCCGGTGACTCCTGGTGGACCACCAGGCGCCCCGGTGGACCCACCCCGGTGATACCCGGTGGACCCCCGGGGGCCCCGGAGGACCCACCCCGGTGACCCACAGTGGGCCCACAGGCTCCCCGGAGGACTCACCCCGGTGACCCACGGCAAGCCCCAGTGCGTCCCAGAGGAACCACACCGGTGACCCCCGGCGGGTTCCCGGGCGCCCCGGAGGACCAACAACGGTGACCCACAGCTTGCCCACGTGCGCCCCGGAGGACCCACCCCGGTGACCCCGAGCGGGACCCTGTCGCCCCGGAAGACCCACCCCGGTGACCCCGAGCTGGACCCTTTCGCCCCGGAGGACCCACCCCGGTGACCCCTGGCAGGTGCACGGGCGCCATGGTGGAACTACCCTGGTGACCACCAACGAGCCTCCAGGCGCCCCCGAGGACCCACCCCGGTGACCCACAGTGGGCCCACAGGCTCCCCGGAGGACCCACATCGGTGACCCGCGGCCGGCCCCCGGATGCCCCGGAGGACCCAGCCCGGTGTCCCCCTGAGGGCCCCCAGTATCCCCGGAGGACCCACCCCGGTGACCCCTGGCAGGTGCAGTGGCGCCCCGGAGGACCCACCCCGGTGACCCCCGACGTGCCCACGGGCGCCCCAGAGGACCCACCCCGGTGACCCACGGCGGGCTGCCGGTCGCCCTGGAGGACCCACCCCGGTGATCCCCTACGGGAAACCGGGCGCTCCGTAGGATCCACCCCAGTGACCCCCGGCCGGTGCACGGGCGCCCAGGAGGACCCACCCTGGTGACCCCCACGGGCCCCCGGTCGCCCCACAGGACCCACCCAGTTGAACCTCGGCACATGCACGGGCGCCCAGGAGGATCCACGCCGGTGACCACGGCGGACCCCGGACGCACCGGAGGACCGATCCCGGTGACCCTCTGGGGGACCCCGCTCGCCCTGGAGGACCCACCCCCGTGAGCCCCGGCAGGTGCACGGGCGCCCCTGAGGACCCACGCCGGTGACCCCCGGCGGGCCCACATGTGCCCCGGAGGACCGACCCCGGTGACCCTGGCAGGTGCACGGGCACCCCGAAGGACCCATCCCGGTGACCACCGGCGGGCCTCCGGGCACCCTGGAGGACCCACCCCGGTGACCCCCGGTAGGTGCACGGGCACCCCGAAGGACCCATCCCGGTGACCACCGGCGGGCCTCCGGGCACCCTGGAGGACCCACCCCGGTGACCCCCGGCAGGTGTACGGGCGCACCGGTGGACCCACCCCGGTGACCCCCGATGGGTCCCTGGGCGCCCTGGAGGACCCAGCCCGGTGACCCACAGCGGGACCCCGGGCGCCACGGAGGACCCACCCCGGTGACACCCAACGAGCCCCAAGGCGCCCCGCAGTTCCCACCCAAGTGACCCACAACGAGCCCCCAGGCTCCCCGGAGGACCCACCCCGGTGTCCCCCGGCGGGCCCCCTGGCGCCCCGGAGGACCCACCAAGGTGACCCCCGGCGGGCCTCAGTGCGCCTGAAGGACCCACGCTGGCGACCTGCAGTGAGCCCCCAGGTGCGCCCCGGAGGACCCACCCCGGTGACACCCGACGAGCCCCCAGGCGCCCCGGAGTACCCACCCCGGTGACCCCCGACGGGCCCCCGGGCGCCCCGGAGGACCCAACCCGGTGACACCGGCGCACCCCGGTTGCCCCGGAGGAACCACCCAGATGACCCACAGCGGGCTACTGTCTCCCCGGAAGACCCACCCCAGTGACCCCCGGCGGACTCCCGGTCGCCCTGGAGGACGCACCCGGGTGACCCCCGGCAGGCCCCTTGATGCACCGGAGGACCCACCCCGGTGACCCACAGCGGACCCCCAAAAGCCCTGGAGGACCCACCCCGGTGACCCCCGGCATGCCCCCGGGAGCCCCGGAGAACCCACCCCGGTGATCCCCGGCGGGCCCCTGGGCGCCCCTTAGTACCCACCCCGGTGACCCCCGGCGAACCCCCGGGCGCCCCCGAGGACCCAGCCCGGTGATACCCGACGGACCACCGGGGGCCCCGGAGGACCCACCCCGGTGACCCCCAGCGGGACCCTGTCGACCCGGAGGACCCACCACGGTGACCCGCGGCGGACCACTGGGCGCCCCAGAGGACCCACCCCGGTGACCCCCGGCAGGTGCACGGGCGCCCCGGAGGACCCTCCCCGGTAACCCCCGGCAGGTGCACTCAGGCCCCGGAGTACCCACGCCGTAACCCCTGGCAGGTGCACGGGCGCCCTCTAGGACCCACCCCAGTGACCCACAGCGGGCCCCCGGGAGCCCAGGAGGACCCACCCCGGTGACCCCCGGCAGGTGCACGGGCGCCCCGGAGGACCCTCCCCGGTGACACCCGGCAGGTGCACTCAGGCCCCGGAGTACCCACGCCGTAACCCCTGGCAGGTGCACGGGCGCCCTCTAGGACCCACCCCAGTGACCCACAGTCGGCACCCGGGCGCCCAGGAGGACCCACCCTGGTGACTCCTGGCAGACCCCCGGGCGCCCCGGAGGACCCACCCCGATGACCCCCAGTGGGACCCTGTCGCTCCCGAGGTCCCACCCCGGTGACCCCGGGCGGGCCCCTGGGCGCCCCGGAGGACCCACCCCGGTGACCCACAGCGGGACCCTGTCACCCCAGAGGACCCACCCCGGTGACCCCCGGCGGGCCCACGGGCACCCCAGAGGACCCACCCTGGTGACACCCCCACGGAACCCCGGGCACCCCGAAGGACACACCCCAGTGACCCCCGGCTGACCCTGGTCGCCCCGGAGGACCCACCCAGATGACCCACAGCGGGTCCCCGGGCGCCCCGAAGGACGCACTCCGGTGACGCCCGGCATAACCTCAGGCGCCCCGGAGGACCCACCCCGGTGACCCCCAGCGGGCCCCAGGGCGCTCCGGAGGACCCACCCCGGTGACCCCCGGCGGGCCGCCGGGCACCCTGGAGGACGCACCCCGGTGAACCCCGGCGGGCCCCCGGGCACTCCGGAGGACCCACCCCGGTGACGAACAGTGGGCCCACGGGCACCGCGGAGGACCCACCCCGGTGACACCCGACGAGCCCCAAGGCGCCCCGCAGATCCCACCCAAGTGACCCACGACGAGCCCCCAGGCGCCCTGGAGGACCCACGCCATTGATACCTGGCGGGCCCCCGGGCAGCCCGTAGGACCCACCCCGGTGTCCCCCGGCGGGCCTCAGGACGCCCCGGGGAACCGACCCCGGCGACCCCCGGTAGGCCCCAGGGCACCACGGTGGACCTACCGCGGTGACCCCCAACGAGCCCCCAGGCGCCCCGGAGGACCCACCCTGGTGACCCCCGGCGGATCCCCGGGCATGTAGGAGGACCCACCCCGGTGACCCCCGGCGGGCCCCCGGGCACCCTGTAGGACCCACCCCGGTGACCCCCAACGGGCCACTATCGCCCCGAAGGACGCACCCCGGTGACCCCCCGCGGAACCCCGTGCGCCCCGGAGGACACACCCCGGTGACCACCGGCGGGCCCCCGGGCGCTCCGGAGGACCCACCCCAGTGACCCCTGGTGGACCCAAAAAGCCCCGGAGGACCCACCCCGGTGACCCCCTATGGGCCCCCGGGCGCCCCGGATGACCCACCCCGGTGACGCCCAGCATACCCCCAGGCGCCCCGGAGGACCCACCCCGGTGACCCCCGGCGGGCCGCCAGAAGCCCCGGAGGACCCACCACGATGACTCCCGGCAGGTGCACGGGCGCCCAGGAGGACCCACCCCGGTGACCCCCGGCGGTCCTCAGTGCGCCGAAAAAGACACACCCTGGCCACCCCCAGCGGGCCCCCGGGTGCCACGGAGGACCCACCCCAGTGACCCCCGACAGGCACCCGGGCGCCCCGGAGGAACCAGTCCGGTGACGCTCGGAATACCTCTGGGCACCCCGGAGGACCCACCCCGGTGACCCCCCGCGGAACACTGGGCGCAACGGACGACACACCCCAGTGACCCCTGGCGGACCCCGGTCGCCCCGGAGGACCCATCGAGAAGACCCACAACGGGCCCCTTGGCTCCCCGGAGGACCCACCCCAGTGACCCCCGGCTGACCCCAGGGAGCCCCAGAGGACCCACCCCGGTGACCACCGGCAGGTCCCCGTGCGCCCTGGAGGACGCACCCCGGTGACCCCCGGCGGCTGCACGGGCGCCCTGGAGGACCCACCCCGGTGACCCCTGGCGGACCCCCAGGCGCCCCGGAGGACCCAGCCCGGTGACCCCCGGCGGACCTCCGGGGGCCCCGGAGGACCCACCCCGGTGACCCCCAGCGGGCCCCCGGGCGCCCCGGAGGACACACCCCGGTGACACCCGGTGGGCCCCTGGGCGCCCCAGAGGACCCACACCGGTGAACCCCGGCGGGCCGCCGGTCGCCCCGGAGGACCCACCACGATGACCCCCGGCAGGTGCACGGGCGCCCCGGAGGACCCACCCCGGTGACCCCTGGCAGGCCTCAGTGCACCCGAAAGACCCACCCTGGCCACCCCCAGCGGGCCCCCGGGTGCCACAGAGGACCCAACCCGGTGACCCCCGACGGGTACCCGGGCGCC
Organism: Cygnus olor; assembly: GCF_009769625.2. NCBI lineage: Eukaryota > Metazoa > Chordata > Aves > Anseriformes > Anatidae > Cygnus > Cygnus olor. The sequence goes on along the minus strand of NC_049194.1, from coordinate 5,964,008 downwards.
GCGGAGGAACCAACCCGGTGACGCCCAGCATACCTCCGGGCGCCCCGGAGGACCCACCCCGGTGACACCTGGCGGACCCCAGGCGCCCCGGAGGACCCACGCCGGTGACGCCCGACATGCCCCCGGGCGCCCCGGAGGACCCACGCCGGTGACCCTCCGCGGAACCCCGGGAGCCCCGGAGGACACACCACGGTGACCTCCGGTGGACCGCGGTCGCCCCGGAGGACCCACCCAGATGACCCACAGCGGGTCCCCGGGCGCCCCCGAGGACCCAGCCCGGTGATACCTGGCGGACCCCTGGGGGCCCCGGAGGACCCACCCCAGTGACCCACAGCGGGCCCCCGGGAGCCCAGGAGGACCCACCCCGGTGAACCGAAGCGGGCCCCCGGGCGCCCAAGAGGACCCACCCCGGTGACACCCGGCATACCCCCGGGCGCCCCGGAGGACCCACCTAGGTAACCCCTGGCATACCCCTGGGCGCTCCGGACGACCCACCCCGGTGACACCCGGCGGACCCCGGTTGCCCCGGAGGAACCACCCAGATGACCCACAGCGGTCTACTGTCTCCCTGGAAGACCCACCCCAGTGACCCCCGGCGGACTTCCGGTCGGCCCGGAGGACGTACCCGGGTGACCCCCGGCAGGCCCCTTGGTGCACCGGAGGACCTACCCCGGTGATCCCCGGCAGGCCCCTGGGCGTCCCTTAGTACCCACCCCGGTCACCCCCGGCGGATCCCCGGGCGTGTAGGAGGACCCACCCTGGTGACCCCCGGCGGGCCCCCGGGTGCCCCGGAGGACCCACCCCGGTGACATCCGGTGGACCCCGGGCGCCCCGGAGGACCCAACCCGGTGATACCCAGTGTGCCCACGCGCGCCCCAGAGGACCCACCCTGGTGACCCCCGGCGGGCCGCCGGTCGCCCCGGAGGACACACCACGATGACCCCCGGCAGGTGCACAGGCGCCCTGGGAGGACCCACCCCGGTGACCCCCGGCGGTCCTCAGTGCGCCTGAAAGACCCACCCTGGCCACCCCCAGCAGGCCCCCGGGTGCCACGGAGGACCCAGCCCGGTGACCCCCGACGGGTACCCGGGCGCCCCGAAGGAACAAGCCCGGTGACGCCCGGCATACCTCCGGGCGCCCTGGAGGACCCAGCCCGGTGACCCCCCGCGGAACCCTGGGCGCAACGGACGACACACCCCAGTGACCCCCGGCGGAACCCGATCGCCCCGGAGGACCCACCCAGAAGACCCACAGCGGGCCCCTTGGCTCCCCGGAGGACCCACCCCGGTGACCCCCGGCAGGTGCACGGGCGCCCTGGAGGACCCACCCCAGTGACCCACAGCGGGCCCCCGGGCGACCCGGAGGACCCACCCCGGTGACACCCGGCGCACCCCGGTTGCCCCGGAGGAACCACCCAGATGACCCACAGCGGGCTACTGTCTCCCCGGAAGACCCACCCCAGTGACCCCCGGCGGACTCCCGGTTGGCCCGGAGGACGTACCCGGGTGACCCCCGACAGGCCCCTTGGTGCACCGGAGGACCTACCCCGGAGATCCCCGGCAGGCCCCTGGGCGCCCCTTAGTACCCACCCCGGTGACCCCCGGCGGATCCCCGGGCGTGTAGGAGGACCCACCCCGGTGACCCGCGGCAGGCCACTGGGCGCCCCGGAGGACCCACCCCGGTGACCCCCGGCAGGTGTGCGGGCGCCCCGGAGGACCCTCCCCGGTAACCCCCGGCAGGTGCACGGAGGCCCCGGAGGACCCACCCCGGTGACCCCCGGCAGGTGCACGGGCGCCCTCTAGGACCCACACCAGTGACCCACAGCGGGCCCCCGGGCGCCCCGGAGGACCCACCCTGGTGACCCCTGGCGGACCCCCGGGCGCCCCGGAGGACCCACCCCGGTGATTCCCGGCGGACCCCTGGGGGCACCGGAGGACCCAGCCCGGTGACCCCCAGCGGGACCCTGTCGCCCCGAAGGACCCACCCCGGTGACCCCCGGCGGTCCCCTGGATGCCCCGGAGGACCCTCCCCGGTGACCCCCGGAGGTCCCCCTGGCGCCCTGGAGGACCCACCCCGGTGATACCCAGCAGACCTCCGGGCGCCCCGGAGGACCCACCCCGGTGACCCACAGCGGGACCCTGTCGCCCCAGAGGACCCACCCCCGTCACCCCCGGCGGGCCCCCGGGCGCCCCAGAGGACCCACCCCGGTGACCCCCTGCGGAACCCTGGGCGCCCCGGAGGACACACCCCGGTGACCCCCGGCGGACCCTGGTCGCCCCGGAGGACCCACCCAGATGACCCACAGCGGATCCCCTGGCGCCCCGAAGGACGCACCCCATTGACGCCCGGCATACCCTCGGGCACCCTGGAGGACCCACCCTGGTGACCCCCAGTGGGCGCACGGGCGCCATGGAGGACCCACCCCGGTGACCTCTGGCGGACCACCAGGCGTCCCGGAGGACCCAGCCCGGTGATACCCGGCGGACCACCGGGGGCCCCGGAGGACCCAGCCCGGTGACCCGCAGCGGGCCACTGGGCGCCGCGGAGGACCCGCCCCGGTGAACCCAAGCGGGCCCACGGGCACCCCGGAGGACCCACCCCGGTGATTCCCGGCAGGTGCACAGGCGCCCTGTAGGACCCATCCCAGTGACCCACAGCGGGCCCCGCGCGCCCCGGAGGACTCACCCCGGTGACGCGCGGCATACCCCCGGCGCCCCGGAGGACCCACCCTGGTGACCCTCAGCGGGCGCACGGGAGCCCCGGAGGACCCACCCCGGTGATACCCGGCGGATCCCCGGGTGCCCAGGAGGACCCACCCCGGTGACCCACAGCGGGACCCTGTCGCCCCGGACGACCCACGCCGGTGACCCCGGCGGGCCCACGGGCGCTCCAGAGGACCCAACCCGGTGTCCCCCGACGGGCCCCCGGTCGCCCCAGAGGACCCACGCCGGTGACGCCCGGCAGGTCCAGGCGCCCCGGAGAACCCAGCCTGGTGACCCCCGGCAGGCCCCCGGGCGCCCAGGAGGACCCACCCCGGTGACCCCCGGCGGGCCCCCGGGCGCCCAGGAGGACCCACCCCAGTGACCCCCAGCTGGACCCCGGGCGCCCTGCATGACCGATCCAGCTGACCCCCGGCGGACCCCGGATGCCCCGGAGGACCCACCCAGGTGAAACCCGCCAGGCTCCCGGGCGCCCTGGAGGACCCACCCCGGTGACCCCCGGCAGGCCCCTGGGCGCCCCGGAGGACCCACCCAGGTGGTCAACGGCGGACCCCGGGCGCCCCGGAGGACCCACCCCGGTGACCCCCGCTGGGCCCCCAGGCGCCCTGGAGGACCCACCCAGTTGACTCCCCGACAGTCCCCCAGGCGCCCCGGAGGACCCAGCCCGTTGACCCCCGGCGGGCTCCCGGGCGCCCCGGAGGACCCACCCCGGTGACCCCCGCTGGGCCCCCAGGCGCCCTGGAGGACCCACCCAGTTGACTCCCCGACAGTCCCCCGGGTGCCCCGGAGGACCCAGCCCATTGACCCCCGGCGGGCCCCCGGGCGCCCCGGAGGACCCACCCCGGTGACCCCCGGCGGGCCCCCGGGCGCACCAGAGGACCCACCCTGGTAACCCCAGGCGGGGCCCCAGGCGACCCAGAGGACCCACACAGCAGACCCCGGCGGGCCTGGGCGGCCCAGAGTACCCACCCCAGTGACCCCTGGCAGGACGCCGGTGTGCCCTGGAGGACCAACCCCGGAGACCCACGGCGGGCCCCCGGATGCCCTGGAGTACCCACCCCTGAGACCCGCGGCGGGCCCCCGGGCACCCCGGAGGACCCACTTCAGTGACCCCAGCGGGCCCCCGGGCGTTCCGGAGGACTCACCCTGGTGATCTGCGGCGGGCAACCCGTGCGCCCTGGAGGACCCACCCCGGTGACCCGCAGCAGGCCCCCGGGCACCCCGAAGGACCCACCCCAGTGACCCCAGTGGGCCCCCGGGTGTTCCGGAGGACCCACCCTGGTGAACCCCCGTCGGGTCCCCGGGGGCCCCGGAGGACTCACCCTGCTGACCCCCGGCAGGCCCCCAGGCGCCAGAGAGCACTCACCCCGGTCACCCCCGGCGGGCCCCCGGGCGCCCCGGAGGACCCACCCCGGTGACCCCTGCCAGGCCCCAAGGCGCCCCTGAGGACCCACCCCGGTGACCCCCGGCGGGCCCCGGGGCACCCTGGAGGACCCACCCCTGAGACCCGCGGTGGGCCCCTGAGCGCCCCAAGAACCCATCCCTTGACCACTGGCAGGTCCCAGGGCACCCTGGGGGACACCCTCCGGATGGTGTTTCTTCTGAATAGGATAATTTCATTTCCCTTTTGAAGGCTTACAAGGATGCAGTAACAAAATCAAAGGCCTAAAACAGTACCTGAGGCATAGGCTACTTTTCAGCCTGCAGCAGACTATAGGTATGATATCATTTCAGAGAATCAGACAAGTGTGATCTACGTAATGTGAAGTGTTGTCTTTCTACCTTGTCAGCTGCTGGCAGACCTAGAGAAAGAAAAAACAAAAGTTGTTAAAATTAAAGAGTAAGGTCTTTTTAGGACATTTCACCCAGTATGTAATATTGAGTAGTAACCAGACAACAAATGAAAGGGAAGATGAAACAGTAGAAGGTACTTGCATGGCCTTAATTTACATGGCAATTGACAACAACCACAATCTGCAATGATTTCTAAGTGCCTTACACCATTCACCCTTGAGACAGAAAAATGGGATTCCCATATTACGTAAGGGGAGTGCAATCCCTCTCAAAATATGAGTGTCTGGGCTACACGACTGAGTACTGAAAATCTGAAGACTAGGCAGCACCGAAGTCAACTGAGAAGGGAGGATGAGTCTCTCTGGACGTTCAAGTAACAGAAAGGAAACTCAGATTTTAGCCCTAAGCAACTATTTTTAGAGACAGGCTGGGAAGTGGTTCTTTTCAAACCAGGGACCATTTCAGCATACTCAACGCTGAAAAAAAACAGTTGACAGCTCTGTCGAATCGTGTTCCTGGCGAAAAAATTCTGGGGACCAGATCTGGGGACCAAGGCATCCAGGGGCTCAACGGGAGTCGGCGCATGGGGTCCATTGAAGGGTCTGTGGCCTCAGCAGGAGTCCACGCATGGTTCCTCCATGGGTCTCAGAGGGATTCAGCACCCAGGGTCTGCCACCGGGTGTGGGGGCTCGGCAGGAGTCGGCCACCGGGGTCTGCAGCGGGGTACGGGGTCTTGGTGGGAGTCAGTGCACGGGGTCTGCCGAGGGGTCCAGGCGCTCGGTGGGATTCGGCACCCGGGGTCCTCCACAGGGTCCAGGGCCTCGGCTGGAGTTGGCGCCCAGGGTCCGCTGCTGGCTCTGAAGGCTCGGCAGGAGTTGAAGCCTGGGGTCCACCACAGGGTCCGAGACCCCAGCAGGAGTCGGCGCCCTGGGTCCGCAGCACGGCCCCGGGCGGCTTGGTGGACAGTCAGCGCACGGGGTCCACAGAAGGCTTCAGGGCCTCAGCAGCAGTGAGCACCTGGAGTCCGCCGTGGGGTTCGGGGCTCAGCCGGAATCCGCACCTGGGGTCCGCCACAGGGTGCGGGGGCTCGGTGGGAGTCTGCGCACCAGGTCTGCCAAGGGGTCCGAGGGGTTCATCGGGAGTAGGCGCCTGGGGTCCTTAATTAAGACCCTAAAATACACGTACGGCGCCACTTTCTCCCATCAAAAAGTGCTCCCAACAGAAGCCTTTGGGTATACCTGAACTGCCTTGGGGAGCTGTAGTGGGTTTACGTGGCAAGGTTTTGGTAGCAGGGGGGCATAGGGGTAGTTTCTGTGAGAAGAATCTAGAAGCTGCCCCATGTTAGGTAAGGGCCCCACTGCTGACCAGAGCCAAGCCAATAAGTGATGTTGTTTGCGCCTCTGTGAGAGCAGATTTAAGATAGGAAAAAAAAAAAACGCTGTGCCACACGGCAGCTGGGAGAGTGAAAGGTGTGAGAAACAGCCTTGCAGGTGCCAAGGTCAGTGAAGAAGGAGGGGGAGAGATGCTCCAGGTGCCAGTGCAGAAGTCCCCTGCGGCCTGTGGTGAGGACCATGGTGAAGCACGCTGTCCCCTGCAGCCCATGAAGTACCACGGTGGAGCAGGGTTCCATGCTGCAGCCCATGGTGGAGACCACGGCGGAGCTGGTGGACCTGCACTGGTGGAAACTGCGGCCTGTGGAAGACCCCTGCCAGAGCAGATTCCAGACCAGACCTATAGCCCATGGAGAGTAGGCCACGCATGTGTTTCTTAGGGTCCTAACTAGGGTTCGTCTTAGTGTTCCCGTTAGGGTTACGTTTAGGGTTGTTTGGAAAGAGAGAAGGTGCAGAGTCCTGTTGCGTGTGGGGTTGTGTAAAAGCTCCCCAAGGGAGTTCAGGTGTACCCAAAGGCTTCCCTTGGGAGCACTTTTTGATGGGAGAAACTGGCGCCGTACATGTTTTTTTGGGTCTAATTAGGGTTAGGTTTAGGGTTGTTTGGAAAGAGAGAAGGCGCAGAGGACCATTGGGTGTGGGGTTCCGTAAAGGTTCCCCAAGGGAGTTCAGGTGTACCCAAAGGCTTCCCTTGGGAGCACTTTTTGATGGTTGCAAGTGGCGCCGTACGTGTTTTTTAGGGTCCTAATTACAGTTAGGTTTAGGGTTACGTTTAGGGTTGTTTGGAAAGAGTGAAGGCGCAGAGTCCTGTTGCGTGTGGGGTTCCGTAAAGGCTCCCCAAGGGAGTTCAGGTGTACCCAAAGGCTTCCGCTGGGAGCACTTTTTGGTGGGAGAAAGTGGCACCGTACACATTTTTTAGGGTCTCACTATGGTTCGGCTTATTGTTCTGGTTATGGCTATGTTTAGGGTTGTTTGGAAAGAGAGAAGGCGCAGAGTCCTGTTGCATGTGGGGTTGTGTAAAGCCTCCGCAAGGGAGTTCAGGTGTACCCGAAGTCTTTTGCTTTCCTTTGGCCATCTCAGAATTTGTCTATTGCTGCCATATATAGCTTATTGTAGGATAGTTGTGCTGAGTCAGCCTCTGGAGTTACCCCTTTCTCCCTATTGCCTATAGGCCACTACAATGACCTTGCAAATTTAGCTTACATGTGTAATTCCAAGATGGTTAAGATTAGGGGAGAGAGATCCTGAGCAGGGAGTAAATTCTGAGTCAATTAATCTGCTGCAGAGGCATTTTACATTGAAATTTAGTTCCCTTGGAGATTTACTGAAGTGACTAAAGTGTTTCTAAGGCTATTTATACAGATCACTTATTCTCATTACCAGTCTTTTTCTTTTCTTTTTTTTTTTTTTTAAGTTGGTTAAAACTTGGTCACACACATGGTGCCCATATTTAAATTTTCAATGTTGAGTGACTGCCTTGGTCTAATGGTTTTTCATAAGACATTGCTAAAATGACTCAGGTGCTTGATATAATAAATTTACCCAAAATTCATTATTTTCATTATAGATATATACAATTCATTTTTAGTTTACTGTGGAAAAAAAATGCTTAAAATTAGTCATACTTGAAAAGCTATATTAAAAAAATAATATTGCAAAACTGACATTGCGTTTAGACCTAGGTTCCTAGGGGGCTACGTGCCCTGTGTAAAAGAATATTTTCCATGTATCATATAATAAATGACTACATTGCAATGCTCAAACAGAAACAGTTGATAGCTGTTAAATTCTTTAAATAAATTCTAAGAAATATTCCTTAAAATAGGTTCTTGTGGGTGTAATATTTTCTAAGAGGCTATATTTGATATTTAGAACAAAGTTCACAATGGTAGAATTATTAATCATTAATCTTTATTGATTTGACTGCAGGATGACAAATTAATAATAATCAAAACAAAAGAAATGAGGAAATATAAATTTTGGAGGTTTTAAGAATGAAAAAAAATGTTGAAATTGAATATATTATGCAAGAATAATGACTGTCCTTCATCTGATGTAAGGAGTTAGCCAGATTTGGGAAAATGTAGGTTGGAGGAGGATGGGGGGACATTGAGAACAGAATCAAGTTTATTTTCATGCAGTGTTGTTTGCTTACAATAACAGTAAGAAACAATGTCTTTACACTCAAGCCCAGTGAGTATTTAGCTCCAATGCTCTCACAATTTGGTTTCCTCAAAGCAATGTTCTGAGCACTTATTAGCAATATTGTTCAATTTCTACCAGTGATTTATCTTTTCTTTCCATTCCAGATACAAAATCTTATTCTTACAGCTCATATTTGACATTAACTTTTATCTAAAAACTGATAATTTTCCATTTTGGCTGTTACATGATTGAATAAAAAGAATAAGCAACCAATCTAAAATGAACTTTAACTGAAATGTAGTGGCTTTCCTGCTTCAAATCTGTTCTTAAAACTCAGCTCTTCAGCTAGCACTCCCTTCTTAATCTCCATTCTTATGCTACTCAGTGAAACTGACTGCTTTTGATCATACTGAATTGTTAAACAAAAGGTCAAGTAAACAAAGACTCAAACATCCTCAGAAGTTAACTTAAGGTGACAAGTTGAATGATCAAAGTACTAAACTTCTGTGTGCTAAAAAAAGGAGGGAATGGTCGATCACTTTCTTTCTCTTTGACTTGAATTATCACTTCATTTTCTTCCCTTAGGGTATGATTCATTTACCCGTGTAGTGTAAAAGATTCCTGCATGGTGTAAGGCCAGATATTTAGCTAAATGTTTTGTCAGTGGAGAGAGAGTGAGAAAGGCATCACCACAGAGTGACATCCAGTCCTCACAGGTGAAATCATCTCTCTTTCTCTTTTCATCAACTGTAGAGGGAACATAAAACTAAAATTTAGACTCCATATTTAATTTTTAGATTAATAAAATTAGGTGAAATGAATCTCATCTATAGTGTTGAGGTTAATTGTTTGGAGATAATTCTAATTCTTTTGAGTTGAGAACCTTATTTTCTTATCTGTGGTGCATCATAATTGCAACGATGGCAAACACCTCAGAACAGTCTATGCAGTAATTTGCACTTTGCTTAGTATTGCTTCATTCAGGAACCTCAGTCACTTTATAAAGTGAAGAACAGATATGTAATGCACATGTGGGAGACCAGATTTTCACTTGGGTAGCAGTGTAGTTTACAATTCTTATGACAGAAGAGATTTCAGGACAGAGAAGGGTACATATTTTTGCTTAAGGGTTAGTCTCTTTTTAATTGAATATCCACGGATTCTTAAGGAATCATACAAAGCGAAAAATAATACATATTTAACAGCAATCTATGTCTTCTAGCATAAACCATCTAATTACAAACACTTTAGAAAAATGACAGTTCACACATTTTTACGTGTAGGTTTGGGTTAAAAGGGCCCACTACAAAGGAAAAAAAACTGAGATAGATTATCTTATATTGCCATGGTGACTTTTTAAAATTCACTTTATCAGTAGCATGCTGTATTTTTGACTGTCAGAAAATATGGAATTACAAAAGAGAAAACGTGCTTTTGTTTTACAGCAATTTTGCCTGTATTTTTCATCTGCTGCCAGGCCTATCTGAGTTAAATGCCACTAGCATTTTATTAACTCTTTCCTTTTTTAATTCCTGGATATGTAAAATAAGATGTGTTGCTTTTAAAACCTTTACCACTTAGGTTTTCTCATACACATGTATATATATCTGTAAGCAAATAATCTTTGGAAAAAGTAGATGGAAAAATTGCAATGAGGTATACTCTATCCACTCACATTTCCACAGTACTGTACATAAGAAATTATATTAATTATCCAACTTGAATATAGAGAGCAGCATCTCAGTTTTATTTCCTATGTCTTCCTTGTGAATCAAAATGAAAATTATTGGTCAGTTCCAAAACTTGGTGATTCCTAAATATGCCAAAACAAAGTGGTTTGACTGTATAAATTTGATGGTTGCTGCATAATACATTGAAAACTGCTCACTTTTCAGAAGGCTAGACTGACCCCTGTTACTACCTTAAGGAGATGGGAAGGTATTTCCTAGTCTGTTATTAATATAGGAAGGAATCTGATTTTTCTTTCTGTAGGTTGATGCTGGGAGGATGTTGAAATTTTTATTAATTAGACTGTGAATAAGAATACAACGATTTTTGTGAATATGCCGTCATAGGGATAAAATCAATTTTTCTGCAGCTAAAATGTTGCTATACATGGATTCACCATTAGAACTAAGTAAATCTCATGAAAGGTAAAGTCCAAGACAAGTAAAATGTTGTTGATAATACCTGCTGTTTGATATAATACAGCGCATTCATTAGTCAAAATATTTATCCTTCAGAGATGTTTTTATGAGACAGAAACAACGCCTGGTCTACATTTGGAACATTGACTAGTATAGCAATGTTGTAATTTACTTCATTTTATTTTTTAGACATATGAATATATACTGGCAAAAGTCCTAATGTAAATGCACTTGTAAATGCACTTTCACTAGCAAAATTTTTTGCTGGTACAGCGTATTTTCTTTGAAGATCTTTTATAAAATGCATGTGATTTTGTTTGAAGCCCATGCTAGTCTATCAGCCTCAAACTTAGATATCTTGCTGCATGATCAGTAAAGGGACGCTGCCAACATGATCACTGTGTTTCTTTCAAAGAATTTGCAACTACTTTGGTTTCAAGTAGCATCTAAAATCACTGTCTGAAATAAGTTAATGATGCTTTTCTTTGTTGCTATAAAAACACACTTTTTACTTTTAGCTATATTTTATCCACTATGGGTTCAAAGTTCTTTTCTATGTTGAAAAAACTTAGACATCCATCCAGGAATAAAAATAATTACACACTCATAAATGTTTGTTAAAAATTAAAACTTAGTGCATACTATTTAGACTGCTCTATCAGAAAGTGCACTTTTTGAAAAATTGTTTCAAAGAAGTTACAAATTGACTTTTGTATTCAAACTCTTACCTTTGTATCTTATAATGAAATTGGTGATATGTACATTTTCACAAGTGAACTATTAACCTTGGCCTGGAGGAATTACTTGAAAAAATAGGAAGTTACATCTCCAGGTCTTATTATTCTGTAGTTTGTTTGTTTGTTTGTTTGTTAAAATGTAGACACAGTGTCTTTTCTTTGGAAAATAATAATAAAAAAGTGGAAAAAAACATTCTTCTGGTATGGTTACTGCCCAGGATCAAGAAGTAGTCTGTTTCTTCAGGTCCCAATGCTAAATCCAATCTGGGTTTCTTATTCTCCATGTCCATGTGTTCCATAACAGCAGTATTTTCTATTATGTTGTGAACATTTTTCACTGAAGTGTTCAGAAACTACACATGCAAAAAAAGATTTTGAGTTGTACTTTGAAACACTATTAAATGTCCTACTAATTTTGTTCACTATATAATTGTAGATTCCCTTTTCAGTGTCCAATTGCATTGCATTCCTTTTTGGAAAGCATGGCAATTACATTTTGTCTAAATGCATAAAAACAGTCTCAAAAGGAAAATCTAGCTTTAAGTATTACCAATGGGAGATAGTGAATTCACATACTATGTACTACAAAGAGATCTGTGATTATTTATAGTCTGAGCTGAAATTAATTTGATCAGAAGAGGCCTTTCTTCATTTCAGTGGGTTTGTTGAGTCCATCTGACAGACTGTGTGAAAAAGGCTGCCCAGCTTTGCAGATCAAGTTAACATATGAAGATTTCAAAATTTCTGACTCCTACTTCTGTTTTGAAATGTATGTCTGCTGTCTGGAAGGCTTACTACAGAATGTTTTTTGATGGGCATAAAACATAAACTCCCAAAGTGCTGTTTTTTCCTTGTAGCATGGAACTCGTGTTGCCAATAACAGGCTCATAATAAAATTTCTAGAAAGACTTGTCAGTTGATGCTTGTTCGGTGCTTATTATAAACATGCCAGTGAAACAGAATATCGAGTTTTCATCTTCAGCATCAAGGGTTAATGTTATGGGTGCAGTTCTCTCTTTTTCATGTAAAGGCCTGTTTGGTAAATACGTCTATGACCAAATAATATGAGAAAAAACAAACATTAAATGAGAAGTAAAGTTAGCAAATATATTTGGTGCTTTTTTGTAGCATTCAGGAAAATAAAGATCTCATCTGCAACAGTATTATGCACTGAGAAGAAAAAATAGAATTTTTATGAATACAGAGAAGACATCACTATGTTGAAGAAAATCTTGCTTTTCCAGAATTGTCCTCTGGGGGATTTCACAGCAGAGTGAAGTTAAGTTTAAATAGCCATGGTTTGAGGTTGCCAGCCTGAAATATTCTTTGAGTGGTGAAATCTGCAGATAATTCTTCATCTTCATTTGTCTGCAAGGGGTAGATGTGACAGTTATCTATGCTGGCTTTGATGAAATCAGGAGTTTCCAAATGATTTTGCCAGTTAGTTGTTTCCTAAATTTTCTTCTCTCTTTGGTCAAAGAATCCTCATGGGTCCAAACAACAAGTTTCAGAGTCCCAATATCACATCTGTGTCTCTTGGATAACTGAGAAGCTGAACCCAGATACAATGTCCTGCAGCATACTCCACCCAGGTTTTTCCCAGGCATGTATATTAATAGATGAGACCCTCATTACCCAGGGACAGAAAGTGGGAAATTTCAAACGTTTAGCAGCTTGTCTCTGCAATAGGAGGTATTAATAGTGAATGATTGTCCAATGTCATGAAATCAATATAAAGACAAGGCATGAAAGACTTTCCTGTCCATAAGGCTCCTTCTTAAAACCAGACCTTTTAGTGTGTGTGCATTGACTTTAGAAGATGCTCATAAAAAGGTTCTGTCATACCACATGGGACCCTTTTTAAAATTACCAGTGCCTTGCAAACTGAGACAGAACAAATAAGAAAAATCATGGCATTTACGCATAGGAAAGGTTCACTATGAGTTAATCAGAGGAACTGGCAATAGATTAACTGAGGAGGTCAAGGCTGGAAGAAATGTGTAGACCAGGGCACTTGGGATTTATGGGAAGAAACATACAGTGAATAGAGGAAGGAAGAAAATGTACTTTTTTCATTTCCTGCATTAGTTATTTCCTGGGGCAATGGCTGTTGTAACACCTGTGTAGAGGAAACTGGGTGTACAGTTTAAAGAAATATGTCTCAGTGCTGGCCAGCAGCAAGTTAGGGGAAGGGTTTATAATTTAAACAAAATATGTTTCTCTTTCATGCTGATAACTCATGGGCTACAGGATGCCCTTAAATTACTAACAGGAAATATGTTACCTATTTGCACTACTTAGAGCTCTCCACAGACTATTGTTGAACACGTCGGAACCTGACCTGAAAAGTGCTATTCTCTGCTTTGTTTATTTGTTCTTTCTTCTTGCTGTTTAAAGTAAAATGTTTCCAAAATTTTGAAGAACTTGGCATCTTGGAGATGGGGGAGGCACGCTCCATGATCTTACAGAACTCAGAATAAGATGATGACAAGGTCTTATACCAAAAGGTCATTTACATGGGTGACTGCCAGACTGCATCATTCTTCTACTCCACTTGTTCAACTCTCCTTCGATTCATGACATACTGTGAAGGAACAGAAATACAGAGGTATTTTTAGAAAGCAAATTGCAGTAAATATTTTCTTATCCTCATAATATCTAAAAATATGAGTATGTTTGGATGTAATCCTCTACCAAATACTATCGGGGCCAAAGATAAAGTCATTCATAGCTTTAATGGGCATTCATCTTCTCTAAGGACTTTTCCTGTGTGTATAGGACAATGAAGAAGTTACTGTAGGGTAATGGAAGGCAGCTCTGCAGTAACTTCCCATGCACACACGTTTACCATGTAGCAAATGCCAGGTAATTTACTCCTTTTATTGAGGGGCAACTTTCCTCAAGTGACTGCATAGTAGCTGCAGTTCTAAGTCAGTGCTTTGGGGCAAGATGCAGTCTGTGGTTGTGGTTGCAACTGCAACCACATTGCAGTGGGGGTGAAGGTGTTAACAGCTTCCCAGTTTGTACACCTCTGCTGCAAAATGGATGATGCCTCTGTTGTGTTTGGTGAATGGCACTGGGCTAAAGAGGTCTTGTGTTTAGCTCAGTCTTGCCTTTCCTGTTAGAGCATTACAAATGCAATGGAATCCATCCCATAGCAGAGAAAAGACAAACAAAAGAGTGAGGTACTAGTCAAACCTGGTTTCTTGATCCTCTGCAGGGGGCACAGTCCTGCTTGGAAGAGAACCATCAAAAGGGTAAGTGAATCTCCACCACAAATTTATCATCCTGTCTTTTGGCCCTGAGGTCCCATGTGGTTCTTTGGAACAATTCAGATTACTCAAATGGACCTTGGCAAATTTGATCAAAGCTCCTGCTGCTCTGTGAAGAGAACAGCAGAAATTTCCACTGTTCCCTCTCAGGAGCTAGTTAGATAGAATAAAGAAGACAGGCTATGTCAGAAGCAGAGCCGAAATCAAGCCAAATTATCCTGGCAAGGGATTTTGACAGTGTCTTCCAAACCTTCCTAGCATTCTCCTTCCCATCTAATGTTACAGTCTTGTGTCTTGCATTTATGTACACCCAAGATGTGCTTGACAGCAGTATTTGGCTCTCTGCATTGCTCCGGTGTGCAAATGCAAAAACTGAATGTCAGGAAAATGTTCTACAGTGCCGCTGGCTCTGTTCCATGACCCAGTGGGTCTGCCAGTTTTATGGAGGTTAAAAGCAGAGTCAGGAATCCATTCACATAAATAAAGGTCAATAACTAAGTTACAAAACAAAAGTAGGGCTCACTGTGATCACAAAAGTGATGGCACAGTGAGATCTTAGGGAAAAGAGAGAGTTTATCAATTCCCAAGCACTTCAGAAATACCCTGTTGGGTCCAAACATCTCCCGAGAGTGGTGAGCCTGGCTCTCCAGAAGGTGCTGCCAAGCAGTAGGACCATTCTTGTGACAAAAGACTGTTCCAGGTATTTTGTAAGTGAAGGATATGAAATAAATCCTTAGGATATGAAATATATCCTAATATGTTTCATATAAAATATGAAAGAATAGTTACCTTTCCTTTTCAGCCATGTCTTGTTTGTCTTCTGCCCTGCAAACACAAATTACATTTGAAGTCTGTCACCTAGGGTTTAGCAGTGTCAAAGAGTGGAGTATCTAAGGCCTTTGTAGGGAGATAGCTGGAACTCAAAATTTCACATCTGATCAGAAATGTTTGTATTAGCTTCTTCACAGAATCATCTAGGTTGGAAGAGACCTCCAAGATCACCTAGTCCAACCTCTGTCCTAACACTAACAAGTCCTCCAATAAACCATATCACTAAGCTCTACATCTAAACATCTTTTAAAGACCTCCAGGGATGGTGACTCAACCGCTTCCCTGGGCAGCCCATTCCAATGCCTAACAACCCTTTCAGTAAAGAAGTTCTTCCTAATATCCAACCTAAACCTCCCCTGGCGCAACTTTAGCCCATTCCCCCTCGTCCTGTCACCAGGCATGTGGGAGAATAGACCAACCCCTACCTCGCTACAGCCTCCTTTAAGGTACCTATACAGAGCTATAAGGTTGCCCCTGAGCCTCCTCTTCTCCAGGCTGAACAATCCCAACTCCCTCTGCCGCGCCTCATAAGACTTGTTCTCCAGACCCCTCACCAGCTTTGTTGCCCTTCTCTGGACTCTCTCGAGCACCTTCATGTCCTTCTTGTAGTGAGGGGCCCAAAACTGAACACAGTACTCGAGGTGCGGCCTCACCAGAGCCGAGTACAGGGGGACAATCACTTCCCTAGACCTGCTGGCCACACTGTTTCTTATACAAGCCAGGATGCTGTTGGCCTTCTTGGCCACCTGAGCACACTGCTGGCTCACATTCAGCCGACTATCAACCAATACTCCCAGGTCCTTCTCTGCCAGGCAGCTTTCCAACCACTCATCTCCCAGCCTGTAGCTCTGCTTGGGGTTGTTGTGCCCCAGGTGCAGGACCCTGTACTTGGCCTTGTTGAGCTTCATACAGTTGGCCTCAGCCCATCGGTCCAGCCTATCCTGCAGAGCCTTCCCACCCATGAGCAGATCGACACATGCACCTAACTCAGTGTCATCTGCAAACTCACTGAGGGTGCACTCGATCCCCTCATCCAGATCATCGATAAAGATATTAAAGAGGTCTGGCCCCAATACTGAGCCCTGGGGGACTCTGTTAGTGACCGACCTCCAACTGGATTTAGCTCCATTAACCACGACTCTTTGGGCCCGGCTATCCAGCCAGTTTTTAACCCAACGAAGTGTATCCCAGTCCAAGCCATGAGCAGCCAGTTTCTTGAGGAGAATGCTGTGGGAAACGGTGTCAAAAGCCTTACTGAAATCAAGGTAGACCATATCCACAGCCTTTCCCTTGTCCACTGAGTACGTCACTTTGTCATAGAAGGAGATCAGATTCGTCAAGCAGGACCTGCCTTTCATAAACCCATGCTGACTGGGCTTGATCGCCTGGTTGCCCTGCAAGTGCCACGTGATGACATTCAAGATAATCTGCTCCATGAACTCCCCTGGCACTGAAGTCAAACTAACAGGCCTAGAGTTTCCTGGGTCTACCCTCTGGCCCTTCTTGTCGATGGGCGTCACGTTTGCTAGCTGCCAGTCAACTGGGACCTCCCCTGATAGCCAGGACTGCTGATAAATGGTGGAAAGTGGCTTGGACAGTTCTTCCGCCAGTTCTCTCAGTACCCTCGGGTGGATCCCATCCGGCCCCATGGAGTTGCATACATCCAAGTGTTGTAGCAGGTCTCAACCATTTCCTCATGGATTATGAGGGCCACGTTCTGTTCCCCATCCCCTTCCACCAGCTCAGGGTACTGAGTATCCAGAGAACAACTGGTCTTGCCGCTAAAGACTGAGGCAAAGAAGGCATTAAGCACCTCAGCCTTTTCCTCATCTCTTGTAACTAAGTTTCCCCCCGCATCCAGTAAAGGATGGAGATTCTCCTTAGTCCTCCTTTTTGTGTTGATGTATTTATAAAAACATTTTTTGTTATCTTTAACGGCAGTAGCCAGATTGAGCTCCAGATGAGCTTTGGCCTTTCTAATTTTGTCCCTGCACGGCCTCGCAACATCCTTATAGTCCTCCTGAGTGGCCCGCCCTCTTTTCCAAAGATCATAAACACTCTTTTTTTTCTATGCTCTAGCCACAACTCTCTGTTCAGCCAGTCCTGTCTTCTTCTGCGCCGGCTTGTCTTTGGGCACGTGGGGACAGACCATTACTGAGCCATTAAGATTTCCTTCTTGAAGAATGCCCAGCCTTATCATAGAATCATAGAATATCCCAAGTTGGAAGGGACCCATAAGGTTCATCAAGTTCAACTCCTGGCACCGCACAGGTCTACCCCAAAATTTTAGACCATGTGACTAAGTGCACAGTCCAATCACTTCTTAAATTCAGACAGGCTTGGTGCAGTGACTACTTCCCTGGGGAGCCTGTTCCAGTGGGCGACCACCCTCTCAGTGAAGAACCTCTTCCTGATGTCCAGCCTAAACTTCCCCTGCCTCAGCTTAACACTGTTCCTGCGGGTCCTATCACTGGTGATTACGGAGAATAGGTCACCTGCCCCTCCACTCCCCCTCATGAGGAAGTTGTAGACCGCAATGAGGTCTCCCCTCAGCCTCCTCTTTTCCAGGCTGAACAGGCCAAGTAACCTCAGCTGCTCCTCATATGTCTTCCCCTCTAGGCCCTTCACCATCTTAGTCACCCTCCTCTGGACACTCTCCAACAGTTTAATGTCCTTTTTGTACTGTGGTGCCCAGAACTGCACACAGTACTCGAGGTGACGCCGCACCAGCGCGGAGTACAGCAGGACAATCACTTCCCTCGACCGACTAGCAATGCCGTGCTTGATGCATCCCAGGATACGGTTGGCCCTCCTGGCTGCCAGGGCACACTGCTGGCTCATATTCAACTTACTGTCAACCACAATCCCCAGATCGGAGCCTTCCTGGACTCCTCTGCCCTTCAGAACTGCCTTGTCCCTGTAATATGCAGCCTTAATAATTATAATGTTCTTGGTATGCTTCTGTTGGTCCCATAAGGTGGTAGCTGACTAATTTGGGCTGGGTGACTTGTTTTTCAGCAGCTAATGCTGAACTGAATGGAATCCCCCAAACTGGCATCTCACATTCAGTTCACCAGCTTAAGGAGGTGTTATCATAGCACATGGCTATTGTGCTAACCCAGACAGTCCTTCCTCTGCCCATGACTCCTTTTTGCTCTTAGCAGTGCTGACTGATTGCTTATGGCTAGCACTTCTAGCTTAAATCACTGGTGATGGAATGGCTCTAGAAAATGAAACAAAACAAACTGTAAACTAATGGGCCTCTTTATGCCACTCTAGCTGAATGAAGTGGCTTTTAAAATGAGCACTAGCTCTCACTCTAAGGTCAGGTTGCATGGTCACATGGGGAAAATATGCCATCTTTATACATGGGCTGATATCTGATTATCTTTGCTAGCACATACAGTGCAAGGACCTGCTGGTCAAACTGAAGGGCAAGAATAAAATGCATGGTCAGTGGAAGCAGGGACAAGTTGTCTGGGAAGAGTAAGGATGCCACCCGGATGTGCAGGGGTGGGATTAGCAAAGCCAAGGCACAAGGCACAGTTGAAGATGAATTTGGCAAGGGATGCAAAGAATAATAAAAAGGGATTCTACAGGTACATTCATCAGAAAAGGAAGACTAAAGAGAGTGCACCACCATTGATACAAGATGGGAGAACTGGTGACAACAGGAGTGGAGAAGGCTGAGGTACTCAACAACTTTTTTGCCTCTGTCTTCATTGGCAGTCACTCTTCCAACATCTCCCAAGTCTCTGAACCTCAAGGCAGGGACTGGGGAAGCAAAGTCCCTCACAATATCAGTGAAGATTGGGTTTGACACCACTTGATGAACCTGAGCATACAGATTTCTATGGGCTCCAATGAGATGCAGCCCAGGGTCCTGAGGGATCTGGATGATGTAGTTACCAAACCACTTTTGTCATAATTGAAAAGTCATGGCAGTCAAGTGAAGTCACCAGTAACTGGAAAAAGGGAAACACAGCTATTTTAAAAAGGGTACAAAGGAAGGCCCTGGGAACTACAGGCTGGTGATCCTCACCTCCATGCCTGAGAAAGATCATGGAATGAATCCTCCTTGAAACTATGCTAAGGCACAGGAAGATGACTCAAGACAGCCAACATGGCTTCACCAAGGGGAAATTGTGCCAGACCAGTCTAGTGGCCTTCTATGTTAGAGTGACTACATCAGCGGACAAGGGAAGAACTGATGTCATCTACCCGGACTTCTGTAAGGCTTTTGACATGCTTCCGTGAAACATTTTTGTCTCTAAAGTAGAGAAAGATGGAATTGAAAGATGGAAAACTTGGTGGATTAGGAATTGGCTGGATGGCAGCATCCAAAGAGTTGTGGTCAGTGACTCAACGTGCAGGTGGAGATCAGAGACAAGTGGTGTACGTCAGGGGTCTGTATCAGAACTGGTGCTGTTTAATAATGACGTAAAGAGCGGAATCAAGTCACCCTCAGCAAGTTTGTGGATGACACTGAACTGAGTGGAGGAACTGACACAAGAGAAGGAAGGGATGCCATCCAGGGAGACCTGGACGGGCTTGTGAAATGAGGCCCACATGAACCTCACGCACATCAACAAGGCCATGTTCAAGTGCTGCACCTGGGACAGTGCAATCACAAACATCAGCGCAGACTGGGGGATGAATGGCTGGAGAGCATGTAGTGACAGGACAAGGGTAATGGTTTTAAACTAAAAGAGGGTAGGTTTAAATTAGATATGAAGAAAAAATTCCTCCTTCTGAGGGCAGTGAGGCCCTGGCACAGGCTGCCCAAAGGTGCTGTCGGTGTCCCATCCCTGGCAGTGCCCAAGGCCAGGCTGGATGGGGCTGGGGGCAGCCTGGGCTGATGGAGGGGTCGTGCCCATGGCAGGGGTGGGACTGGGTGGGCTTTGAGGCCCCTTCCAACCCAAACCATTTGATGATTCTCTGAGCCTGTGACGTGGACTTATGGAGTTAAGAGGAACAATTCTATGGACAAATAATCTTTTAATCAAGCTTTTTCTTCCTCTTATAGCTTTTTCGTATTTTAAGAAAATCAATAGAAAATAAATGTAGACTGTGTGGAATAGGCTAGGAGGAACACGGGATTGACTGGTTATAATGCATAAATAACCATATGAGAAAGCAAAAAGGCAACAATATCCTGACAAAACGAACCAACCCTCCTTCCACCCAAGAAATTAATTTTACCTTTCTTTTCTGGCCTTGAACCTCTCTTCTTCATATCTGCAAAGAACAGGAAACATTATTTAAATGTTACCCGGCCAAGACTGTTCTCTTTCAGTAAAATGCAGTGTTTGCTCCAAAGATGACAGAAACTGCAAGTTAGCAGTTTGCAGGCTTTTGCTTGGCACAAGTGTATGAGTCAGATATGGTTTGCCCCAGGCTCTGTGTTTTCTGTACATGGCTTTTGATTCAATACAATATTCTGCTACACAGGATTTTTGTCCTGGGCCTGCTGAGATCTATACGTGCTCCAGGGTCCCTGTGATACTTACTGTAAGACACAGTCTGGAATCTGTACATGCTCCATTGGGATAAGCTGCTCCAATTCCTCCAAGCTGTGAACATACTGGATCTTACTGATAAACTTCACACTGGCAAAGAAAGGGAAAGAGTGTGCTCTTGAGGCCTTGCTTTGATTTCCTCTCCGTAGGAAGTCAGACTTTTCCTGACAGGAACAGGGAGTTTTGCATCTCTGTATCTTCTGCAGTCTTAGTGCACTTATATCCTTCCAGTGCTAATATGCTGATGACTAAAAACTACGATGAGATACTACATCACTGTACCACTCAATATCTGCAGTGTGCTTTACGGGAGGGGCCCAGGACCACCATTCCTGCACTTCCCAGTAAATTTGCTATCTTTCAGTGTTCTTTATACACTACCCACCGGGACAAAGTCTGCTCTGTATCCAGATCACCATAGTGTCTCCTGAAACCATCTTTAGAGTTGTCCTTGGAAGTATCAGACATGGGACAAATGATGAAGTTTCACCGTGGTCCCTACTATTTAAAAGATCTGATTAAAGAGGTTAAATTTCCATTCCAAAACCAGCTGAGTATGGGAACACGTTATATTTACCTGATGAAGGGCCTTGATATAGCCAGCACTGTCCGGATGAACCATGAAGGATGCACAATTATCAAGGCTTTGAGGTTTTTACGCAGCCTGTGGAAAAGTCATGGGACAGAAAGTCAAACTTGAATTATCTTTTCTTAAACTCACCTGTAATCTCTCAGGGCTCTGAGGGCACACTTAGGCTTTAATAATGCTCAGCAGCCACACCTCGGGGTCTCCAGCCAAAAGCCCTGACCTATTTAACTCAGAGCTGGGCAGTTTCAGGAGTACTGCTTTCCTTGCCTGAATGTTGTATTAGTCAGATTTCTGTGAAGGGAGCATGTCAGGGAGAAGAGGAGATGAAGTCAGCAAGCTGTGACAGAGGAAGAAATTACAGAATCTGGAACAGGTGGGAAAGGCTGTGAGAAAGCAGTGGAAGAAATGTGGAAAGAGGATAGAGAAAAAAGAAGAGGCAACACCAATAGGATTCTCACCTTCTGTCTATCATCTGATAGCATTTCTTTAGCCAGCCAAGGCCTGGCATCCTCCTCCGGGGTGTTGCTCCATTTAGGTACACAATCATGTAGTCCTCAGCCACCAGCAGCTCCAGACTACTGATCACGTATCTGTTGGGTGATCAGAAGCAATGGGGACATGAGACTCAGAAAAAGTACCTTGAGGTTTCTTGGGGTGTCTTTGTATGATCCCCAAAGTACTCCAGGTCTTTTCTTTGTACACCTTATAATATGTTTCAAGCTCTCTTGGCATCTCTGCAGGGTGCAGATGGTGTTTCTCAGGGTTTGCCTGCACTTGTTAGCATAGAGTGTACATTGATGGACCAATTCCTGCACCATTTTTCTGCCTAGTAGTAGAATCTGCAGGCTGTTCAGCATTGTATACATATGGTCTATCCTGGTTGTGAGTCCACTACTGGCATAATTAACACTAAATATTTGAATGCTTTGGCTTATTAGACTTGTTTTTGAATGCTGTGGACAGTGATGTTTGCTCCAGTTTGCAGCTGCATGCTAGAGATATTTGGCCTGGATTCAAACTATTTCCACCTGAGGTTCCTGATGCAATGAATACATGGAAACTATTTCCCCAGGACCCAAGTTACCTTCCTTGCCCTCCTCTCCCTCATAGACCTTGACCAGCCACTTACAAGAAGAGGTTCTCCATTATGTAGTGGTAATCAGCCAGGTTACTGTCTGGGAGATAGCAGGCAGCAAAGACAATGATGGCATTGAGACCTTCTCCATAATATCCTGGGAAAGAAAGACAGGCAGCATCAGTGACTCTTTCCAGGGGGAGACACAAGAGTTCATGGAAAAATATCAGCAAAGATGCATTGCTAAATGTGGGCCTGTACTGCTTTTTGTGTCTCTCTTCAGCTCTAGGTAAGTATTTGTCCCTTTTTACGTACCTTTTTCACAACTGGATTTGCTTCTTATCCTGGTTTTGGCAGTACCATATACATGGGGTTCAGAGAAGGAACACATGGAAAGCACAGAGCTAAGAGTTTTGCCCTGGGTCTTTGTTTGCCTATGACCAAATTTCAGAAATGGTCACCAACTGTGGGCATCTTAGCCTTTAGATATGCCTCAGAGACAGCTCAGACGCTAATTTATGGAGGGATTAAGCAGCTGCAGTCACTTCAGCATTGGCAATGTAGCTGCAGCATTAGCCTGCAGCTGTAGAAGAGGCTCAAGGTGTATTCGTGCTCACTCAGAGCCAGTCTTATTATTGCGTTTGTTTATTGAAACCTTGCTATTGTGGCTATCTCTTTTTTAGCATAAGCAGGGTGCTTTTTGTGCTTATCTGCCACATAGCAGTATGAAAGGAATAGCAAATTTACCTAAAGACAGCCAAAACAGTCAGGGCATCCCTTCCAGCTTGACAAAGATAGTGCAAGAAATCCGCCTGGCTAGGATTAGGCCTCACCTCCATGTGTCACCACTCTCATGTAAGGTTTGATCATCTGGAGGTCAATGCGGTGCTCCTGCTCTCCGATGATGACTGTCCTCCAGAGTCGTCCATTGGTAGCACTCCCATCTTCTGTCCCACCATCCCCAAAGAGATCTGCACTGTCCCCAGGCATGTTCTTGGCTGTGGCTACAGGAGTGTCATCTGGAAAAGGGACAAATATTTCTGCCATTAATAACATGTATGAAGAGGCTATGCAATAGCTTCGGTGTTCAGTAACGACCACAGACGGGATGATCTCTTTCACGTGCAGTTTTGATTTGTGTATGTTTATGGATCTTTATTTTTTTCAATTGCCAAATTGTAATAGAAATAAGTTTAATATCTCACACCTGCAGTCACATGTAGTTCACAGGACTTTTTTCTGGATCTTCCTTCAGATCCATTTATACTGACTGAAGCGGACACTACCTGTATCAGGGGATCTCTTCTGATCTGCCACCAGAGCTGCTTGAGTGAGTCTTTCTTAGCCCAATTCAGTCAAAATCATCCAGGTTAGCAAAGACCAGGTTATTCAAGTTGTTTAAACCAATCTGGTTTGGTTTGAGCATTTACATGACAGCTCTACCTGCAGAGCTGAGTAGGTAGCACCTTCCAGCCTGGGGTTGTGGCCCAGGTACTGCTGGAAGGGAATGTATGTACACAGCCTTATGCTTTATCCTGAAATGTGGTTAGACTGGTGTTTGATTGAACTATTTCTGCCCACACTGTCCACTGGTGGAAATGCTGAGAGAGCACTCCTGGACTGTTGCTGGTGTCTTGGTGGGGTAGATATTGTGCGGAAGATGGGCTGTGGTTGTATGTGCTGTGCTTCACTGCTGGGGAAGTCAGTCCACAGCTGCTGATGGTAAGTGTTATCAAAAGTGGTTAAAATTTGGGTTAAAAAAAAAAAAAAAAAAAAAAAAAAAAAAAAAAGTGCCCTGGCCCCTGTAGAAGTTCACCCAAAATTATCCTTTTACCTTCCCATTCCAGTTCATTCCCGTTTCCCAGGAATTCAAGGGAATCTGTTTCATCAGGAGTTTCAATGTCATCCACATTAATATCCAAGTCATCTGGTGTGTCCAAGAAGTCATCGGAGAGAATGGAGCCTTCACTCTGGTCCAGGGAAATGTTGATTTCAGGTGCAACAAGTGTCTTCCGTTTACGATGCGACCCATTAAAGTTTAAAGTATTTGGGGGAGCTGGAGTTAAAAGGAAAATAACTGACAGATTGTCCTTGTACTGTATCCTTAGTGCAAGAGATGGTGTTTTCCTTATTCTTATTTCAGGATATGGTCTTGGAAGCTAAGGGTAGTGGGCAGTACCTAACACATGCAGGTATGGCTGGATAAAAGTGCCTACACTTCTGAGATCCCTATTTCCTCCCCCAGCCTCTTGCAAAAGATTTGCAAATTTAGATCTCTGTGGCTTCCTCTTCCACATGGGAGTTTTTGTGGAGACTCCAAGGGAACTGAATTTTGCCCTAACTGCATGCTGTCACTCCCTTAGGCTCGTTTTCCTTTGAACTCCTGATAAGGCAGGCTGGTACTTACAGGATGTATTCTCATCTTCTGTAGGGCTGCCCAGTGACTCCATTCCTGTCTCTTCTGGGAGAGGTCTGCAGGCAAGCCAAGATGAGGAGGTAAAAGATGGGAAACAAGTGATATTTAGAAGAAAGTCACTGCATGACAGACATGACAGAAGTGAGGATGTCAGGGAAAAACATACAACTCCATGTGTGCGCTTCCCTTTTCCTTTTGTCTGTGAGCATCAGCCTGGTGCTAACATCAGGGGATTTACCCAGGAGCAACCCAATAGCTGTGCTTTCTCACTGGAGAACAGTGCAATCCCAAGAAATTTCCAAACTATCCCCCCAGTACGTCTCTTATCCTGTCATTCAACCAAAAGTCTGGAAAATCTAGCCAGTGACACTGGAACAAATACTGTCCTTGGAAAAAAAAAAAAAGAAAACACCCTCCTTTTCTCCATATTATCCCCATTTTGATCTCCATCAGAAGGTTGAGAGGCAGTGCCAAACTCTAGGGCTCCTCATGAAGAGTACCAATGCTGGTACTTTGATACTGAACCCTGCACAGTGTAGGCAATGCAGTGGGCTGTACAATCTGAATTTGGCTGTTTACAAGCACAGAGTGGAATGCTCTGATCCCAGTAGAAGGTGAGCTAGCAGCAGATGCTTAGCACAGGAGCATTTGCCACTGTCCACCAATGTTTTCTGAACAGTGCATCCTGCCTTCAGCCACTGGCTATGGCTGAAGTGGAGCAAATGTTTTTTCAAAACACCCTCCACAACCACCTCTTGTGAAAGGCAGTTGCCTCCTTAGTCTGTCGTGACTTTGCTCTTTTAGTTGTTTTTTTGGTGTTCAAGGCAAGAATTCTAAACCTTAGGTGTGATCACAGAGTCATTCCCCCATCCTGACCTCAGTCCCCACTTGGCAAAAGATGACAGCGATACCCAAACCCTGCTGAGGTCTGGAAGCAGGTTCATTCTGAGCTAAGATCCAGGTACGGGCACTCAAACCAGTATCTTGGATCCAAAGGCTGACCCCCGATCTCTTCCTTGGGCTCCATGTCAGAGGCCAGGATTTTCATCTTCATCCCCTTGGTATAAATCACCATGCCAGTTGCTGGAGGCTTAGAAATGTCAACTGAATTAAAAGTTTGGCTTCCCTTTATAGATGTTAATGCCAGATCTCATTATGTGGCTGTTGCCCTTTGCAAACTGGTAAAGTTGCTCCCAACTCATAGGGGTAAGTGAAGTAAGAATCTGCCCCCAGTTCTGTTATGCGTAACCCTAGCTGGCAGTACTGAACAGCACACTGCCCACCCTGAGCTGGACATTTTTCCCATTAATTGAGCTGGACACTTTTCCCATTAATTTGAGCTATAATTTGTACCTTTCCCTGTCATTAGCTAGGGGAGGCAGTTTGAAACTTTTCACACACCATGACCAAATCCCACCAACCCCATGACATGTTCATGATGTCAACAGACTGTTAAAAAAAAAAAAAAAAAAAAAAAAAGACCTTCTAAGCTACCCTTGTTTTACCTGCCCATTGCTGAAAGCTCCCCCACAACAGGGAAACAGGCCAGGCATTCAGGTATAAAATCTTGTGTTCTGGGATGGCCCTGAGGTGAAACATGGAGGAAAACCCACCAGTTTTAAGGCAGTAAAGTAAGAATTGGGATGGGACCACAGGGTTGCTTTCTAGCAGCTGCTGGTGTTAGTCTGACCATAACAGGGAGAGAGCTGATAGGGACTGGCATCTCTGAGTCGGCAGAAGGATGCTGTTTGGCTCTGCCCTACAAAGGCTTCTCTTTGTGTGGCCTTAACACCAGAGCTACCAGCCAAATTAAACCACATAAATATTTAGATTAAGGAATAATCCTCTCCGAGCTGGTTGTTGTATATTTATGAGAGCTAGGGACCTGATCAAAGGTGCTTGGTCCTTGCTTGTTTGGGCAGCCCCCTATATTCCTGAGCAGTCAGACTGAAGGGCCCTCTGCCCCCCTCCAGCTTTTCCTCCTCCCTTTTGCTTTCACCTTGAACAGAGCCTGTCTGGTTGCTTATCTGGCTGTGAGCTGGTGCCTGGCACAACTTGGTGATACAGCATCAAAAGGAGGAGGGGAAGGCCCAGCTGTACCCAAGTCAGTGCTGCAGTGAGGCACTCTGCTCTTTGATTTTAGGATTTATTAAAGAGAAGGAATTCAAAAGTCTGAGGCAAAGAAAAGGTCTTTCTTACCTTCCCAAAGGAAGCTTGAATCACTACCTCCCAGTCTCCCGTGTAAATCTTCCTTCCCACACGCAGCTAGACCTAGATGCCAAATTTTCTGAATGAAGCCGCTTTTCTAAGGGTTAGGTGCCACCATTTTTCTCTCTGCTGATAGTGTGATGCCCAGCTTCCCTGTATCTCAGGCCCCAACCAGCCCAAGCCTTCTCTGACTGTGATCTGATGGATGTGTGGCGGAGTGAGCATGCTCCTGCACCCGCCCTGCTGCAACGCTACAGCATCATTGCAGGATGACACTTGCACAAACAGCTGAGACAGACTGTCAGCAAGAGACAGCCTTCAGGGAGCAGCAGGAGGGGGGGGGGCCCTTTCCTCTCTGCTTCCTCCCTGCTCGATCTCTCCAGGCGATGTCTCAGTGTGTTGGCATTACACCCTTGCAGCAGAAAAAGGCAGAAGCTTGTTCTGCAAAGGAGCTTCTTGGGGAGGGATGGGAATGTCCCCTTGTGTTCTTAATAAGGAGATGAATTCAGTTCCCCAGCCCAGATCTTTGTCTGGGGTATATATTTTTTGTAGCAAGATTGGTTAATCACAGCTAAGCAAAAATAGCTATGCAGCAAATCATCTGGTAGAGAGCTACTGTCCCACATGCAGCAGCCTCTGCCCTGTTATTTTAATGCTTCTAGGAGGGAATTAATTGAATTTTTTTTTTATTTTTTTTTAATGACAGCAAAACACAGCTGGTATTAGTGGATATTTGGGTTGTATTTCACTTGCATCATTCCTGATTTAATCCCTCTGCAGCAGTCTAGCAGCAGGCTGTGGAGCTTGTTCTCTGGGCTTTGGCCTTGTCCCTGCCACTGACTTGCTGCACAGCCACGGTCACATTACTTTGCCTCTCCCTGGGCTTTGTTTGCCAGTCAGGAGTGATGATGCCCATGTTACCTGGTGCCATGGGCTCTGCAGAGCCCCCTTGAAGGTTTGCCTGTTGCTAGGGTACATTTGCTGGTTGCATGGCAAGTGTGAAACAGCCTGACTCCTGCTCCAGCATACTGCATGGGTGTCCAGGTGCTAGCCCAGCTTTATCCCCGGATTTTCTAGGGAGCATCGGGTGTATAATTTCTTTCTATACCTCACTTTCCATTCCACTCAATTAAAAGCTTGTCAGTGCAACACTCTAAGGGAGCTTTATGTTGGCAGAGGTCTGTCAGCCCAAAGCTTTGGCTAGCCCTGCTTTCAGAGGAAAGAAAAATCTGTCCTAGAAACCCAAGGCTTGGCTGAGCACTCCTCTGTGGCCAGTGGAAGGACAAGTGATGTCCTAGGAGCCAGGTGCTGGGCTGGCAGGCAGAGATGCTTAGATTAGCACTGCAGCTGGGCTTGGGGTAAACAGAGCTAAGCTCATCCACCGGTGCCAAGGGACACAGGAGATCCTTTCTAACATGGCAAGGGTTTGTGTGTGCCTACCCACATAGCACACTGAGCCACTGTCCTGCAAACACAGGGACCCTGTGGGTTGCTGGGGGGATTCAGCTGCAGCTGGGATGGGGTGAAACAGCCCTGAAAAGCCCCTCAACCTCCCAGGCCCCTATGTGCCTGGGGCTGGCTGTGCTGGGTGCAGCAAGGCTTGGTGTTGGCTGTGCTGTGTGCCTCAGCAAGCTGCTGCTGGGCGATGGGCTTTAGTGCTGGATGTGTGGGGCAATGCTTGAGTGGCTGCAGGGAGTTAAGTGCTCACTGAGCTTACAAAGATTTTTGTCACCTCTCTGCGCGGT
Organism: Cygnus olor; assembly: GCF_009769625.2. Taxonomy (NCBI): domain Eukaryota; kingdom Metazoa; phylum Chordata; class Aves; order Anseriformes; family Anatidae; genus Cygnus; species Cygnus olor. The sequence goes on along the minus strand of NC_049194.1, from coordinate 5,935,422 downwards.
TAATAAGGCGCCTGTGAAGGTGAAAGATGTCACCTTGGCACCTTTTCTTGCCCACACATCATTTCCTGCAAGGTTTGCAACCACTGTTGCGACCAGTGCTCTGTTGTCTCAGGCATGAGAAGAGCAACAACCAGGTTGCCCATGTGGGTGGAAGAGTCTATATCTACCGTGTCCTGGAAAAGGTAATTATCTTCAGGACTGAGAAGCTGTCCTAGGAGAAGGGAGAAGGAAAAGAGCAGTGTTTTGCTCATTCATTCATTCATTCATCCAAGCAGATGGCCCATGGCAGGGTCAGATTCTGCCTCTTAGCGTGTCAGTTCCAGTGGTCATTGTATCCCAATGACTTTGGTTCCTGTGGCAAAGCATTGTTGCTTTGTTTGGGGAGACACTGCTTGATGCAGAGGCTGAGATCCAATAGTCAGTCCTTCCGTCCATCCATCCCTATAGGCATGTATTTATCCTTGTTAATCTTTCTCTGTCCTCTGCACCCTGTTCCTTACCCTCCTTGGCATGCTTACAGAGTGCTGCCAGAAACCACCCAAACTTTTCTAATCATTGAAAGTAGCCTTGCTACAGAAGCCCTGCTTTCTGGCCAGTCGTTCTGCTGGAGTCAAGGCTTCTGTTGCCTTTGGGGCTGGTAGGAGGGACCAGCATGCTCCATGCTCTGCTGGTTTCTTACAGGAAGAAATAAAGCTTTCCCTGTTTTGTCTTGATTTTTTTTTTTTTCAGGGAACAAACCTGGGGAAGTCCTCATCTTGCCATTCCTCCTTCACATCCACATTCTCCATCCGCAGAGTGGCTTCTGTGGTTCCCATTGTGCTCAGAGATGGTCTGGATGCACAGTGTTTTCCTCAAGGAAGGGCTCAGGCTGGAAAATGGAAAGCAGAGAGGCTGGCACTGAGCATCACTACAGGGGAGCACCTAATCCGAGCAGGTTCAGAGCAGGTATGCCAATACCAATCTCGACAGAGAAGCAGCGAGATGGCTGCTTGTTGTGCAAAAGGCATAAGACAAGAACATGGAGGTTTGTGGCTTCTTGACACATTTTGGACAAGAAAAGAGGAGGTGAGGCTGGCCTTGAATCAAAGCAACAGGTATATCTCTGCACTGTTGTGGTCTTAGCTCTTCTCCCTGTAAATAAATACCTTCTGGTCTGACACCCTCCTATTTTCCCTTACTACCTTTCTTGCAATAGTAATCTCAACATTAACATGCACCTCTGCTGAGGGAAATTAAATGTGGCTTAAAGGGAAGAGAAGAGCTCCTCCCAGGCTGTTTTCAGGTTGGTGTTGCAGTAGCACCATTTTCCATTTTGCTGGCTTGAACAGAAGCTAATGGCTCAGGTTTTGCAAAGAAATTCCCGAATGCTGCTGCCTGATCTGTTCTCCATCCCCATGCTTGTCCCTGTACCAAGAGAGAAATGGGAGAGGGTGAGGAGGCCTTCACAGGGTTGTTGAATGTCCTTTCACACCCCTGAAGAGTTCGCTCTCTACCTTGCTCTAAGTTAAAAAAAGCAGCAAAAAACCTGGAGCACCTCAGATGGAGGCAATGCAGATGTGCTGTTCCCAGGCTGGGCTTTCACCTGCACTGGTATGAACAGGAGAGATTCAGATCCAGGGGCCTTGTTCTCACATATAGTAACACCCTGGTAGTGCCAGGGGCCCGTAAGACCAGAAATATTGTTGCCTTCATTAGAAGATTCCTACACTGCCAGCCAACAAATATCAGACTTTTCTACCTATTTCCCTGGGACTGCATCTGTGTTTGGTGTGTAAGTGCAACCCCTTACAAAGTCCAGCTGAGGGAACGGGACCAGTCCTTACAGAACCAGCTCCAGTTGGCAAGAGCAGAAATGCTTCTCTCAGCTGGCTGCTGCTGCAGATGAGCTCAGTAGCACCTGAGCCCAAAGGGGACAAGGGCAGGCTTTATCTTATACAGAACATGCTCAGGTGAAATCAGCGCAAATGGTGGGCACAGCATTAACTTGTCTGCTGCAGTACAGTTTTGAATGTTCTTCCTGAGCTCAGCCCTTGTGCTGTAAATGTATCCAGGCATGGGCTGGGCAGTAACATATATTTTTAGAGTAACAGGCCTGGAGTGGTTTCCCAAGTGGATGGGGCTACTCTGTTTGTCCCCTGTGTCAGGAAAATCATCATCTAGCAGAATTTGACCCATTGCTATAAGGCTTTTCTAGAGAGCCAGTGCTTTTTCTGCTTCCCTGGAGGCTTGTATTTACAGAGGGTGTCACTGGTGATGAACTGGGGAGAAGTAAATCTGCCTGTGTGTATCTGCTTTGAAGGAATTAAGTTGTGTAGAGGCCTGAGTAAATCAGGCATCCATCTTTATTACAGGCACTGACAGAGATAGGAATCAGAGCAAAGAGCTGTCTGTGAGGTTTGCAGGGCTTTCTCGCTGACCAGCATCTCTGAGCCTTTCCTCACAGCATGCACATTTTGTATTCTGGCCTTAACCACCATGCCTGGCTGCATGCAATGCCCATGACATGTCATACGTGTCCCCATTTTTATATCCCAACTTGCAGGTAAGGGAGATACCTTGGTGCTCAGAGAGACTCCACCTTCCCTCCCCGCTCCCCATAGCTGTCGTCTGCTTTCTGCTAGCCCTTGAAAGCATCATGGAGGGAGAAAGAGAAAGGGAAGAAATTGAAACGAATCCCAGGGTGGAGCCTGATGTTTCTTAATATCAGACATTGCCTGGCAGTATGGAAGCCCAGATGACGCTGTACTCACCGATGCTTGTGGCTAATGTGGAACAAAGAAGATCCTGCCTGTATCCCAGCTGCGCATTCCTCCCAGTGCAGACGGGCTGCTCAGGAGGTTCAGTGCCTGGATCTGGATGCAGACGTGTGGTGCTTTCTCAGTGGAAGACTGTGTGGATGCATCTAGGTCTGCCTTTCTCACAGGAGACAGTGCTTTGTGATGTGGATTTCATTGGGAGGGTATTGGGAGCTGTTATTTGTATTCTTCCATGGCGACCGCTTTCTCAGCTGCCTCTCTCCCTTCCTGTTTCACTATTTTCCTCTTGCAGCTGGCTAAGCGTCAGCTCTCTTAAGTCAGCTAATTGTGCTGCTTTTGTGTGTGAGGAGGATGGTGGTAGTGACGGGGGGGCAGGGGGGGGTTATGGGAGGATGGGTGGAGAGAAGAGCTGAAAGCACCCCCTCTTGGTGCCACCTCTCCTCCAATTGGCTGAGAGGTACCAAATATCTCCCATCGCTCTTGCTTGGGATGAATGATGATGCCAGGGACTGAGCGCACCACCTCCTTGCTGTTTTCAGTGGGAGTGAGGGATGCCCCTCATCCAACAGGATCTGGTCCCAGAGGAGGCATGGAGCTGGGGAGGGACGGGTAGGAAGAGGAGGGCTTTTTAATGCAGTGCATCATTCGCTGAGAAAGAAAAAAGTGGTTTGAGCATGTGTTAGAATGCGAGGGAGCTTGTCTGTATCAGTGTTAAAGGTCCATCTTGCCTGGCACATTCAGAGCTGATCTGTACTTAAGACTCAGGCACAGGTCTCACTTCTGGTGCCAAGTACTGTACAAATAGATCTGAGTTCTCCCTATTCTGGGGGATCAACTCCTGTTACTTGCTTCCAGGATGTCAGTAACAGCATTAGCCTGAGGCCTTTGCAAGTTTCTTTGCAAGTGTAAATCTAAAAGTGAATGAAGTAGCAGTAATATTCAGAGGTTCTGATTTCTGCCTTCTGATTCTTGGGCTCCAGCAAACAGCATTACCTCCAGTTCAGGCCAAGTACTCAACCCAGCTTCTGTTAGAGGCCCTGGTGTTAGCTTGATGATGTCTACTGTCAAAAATCCCCCTAAAGCTTGCACAGAGCAGACAACTTGCTTGGTGCTGTACTAAGATGAAGGTAGGTCATCTTCATTTTTAGTGGTGATCCCCCAGTGAAGGAAATAAAACAGTTTTCCTTCTGAGTCTTAGCAGAAATGGTCTGAGAGAGCCTATTTCTTCTATTGTATCAATAGATAGAGCAGGGCTGTGAACTCCACATTTGCCTGCTGCACTAGGATTTTCCTATTACCACCTCTTAAAGATGCATTTGATTTTCTGGGGGGCTGTTCCATGGACAGAGGGACTGCAGTGATCTAGAGAGCAGGGCAGGGTGGGGAGATGAAGGAATGGGATATGGTGGAAGCAGGATTCTACTTATTGCACCTCTTTTTTCTGCTACAATAAGAACATGAGCCCTGTGGTCGTCTTGGCTCCCATGCAGTCGCAGTGTGATGCTGGGGGGCTCCACCAGCACTTTTGGTCAACACTGGCAAGGTCAGCAGGCTGAGGAGAAGGGCTGATGTGCTATGTTGCTGGCTAAGTTACGATGTCATGAGGCCCTGCTCTGGAGGAGCCCTACTGACAAACACTCCTTAGATGCCCACCTAGGAAATGCCTCTCCTATTACCTCAGCCATTTCATTCTTCTGTAACCACATGTACCTGCTAGGTGTTCCCATCCTCACCTGTTGGGAACTGGGACCTTGGGTTCATCAGCAGGGAGGTAGGCCTTACACAAGTGGCATACCTCCATGCTGACATTGCTTACTTAGGACCAGCGGCTCCTACAGGACGAGATGCTTAGGGCAGTATTTCCTCAGTGGTAGCTAAGCACTAGCAGCTTGTAGCCATGTGCATCATCAGCCTGGTAGATCCTGGATCATCCCTCAGAGGAATGGTGGGGTATCCCTCATTCACATCTCTCTGTTTGGGCATCTCTGTGGTCCAGGATACACAAGATTCTTAGGGATGCTTTAGAGAGGCATTATATTTCTTTAAGGCGTAAGAAGCAGCCAGAAGATCAATGGGGAGTGAAAGAGATGCCAGAAAGTCTGTAACACCTGACAGCTCCAAAGTTGCTTATCAAAGTCAGCAGGCTAAGGTTAATATTTGCATTTTACCTTCACTTCTATATGAGAAATGCTATCCTCCATGTTTTCCAAGACAGTTTAAACCTAATAGCATACATATACATAATACAACCCCGTATGAATGCCGTCTACTGGCTGTGGTCCTTGGACTTGGAGCAAGTGTGCTGCTTCTAAAACCCTATCAGGTCACCAAGGCACTGCTTGTATTTTGCTGAGCTGATGCACAGCGTGAAGGGTTGAGTTAGCCCATCTCCACTTGCCAGCCCAAATGTTTTTTCGCAGTACATTTTGTTTTGGTATGCTGGTACATAAAAAGTGAACACTTCACTGAGCTGATTTTCCAGCATTGCAATTCCTCCAAGAATTCTGCTGTTCCTCCAACTGCTGAGCACAACTCCTGCAGAGTCCCGCTGACTTGGAGGAGGCAAGGGAATGCATTGTGCAGGACCTTCCCAACACTGTTTGTTTTTTTTCCAGAGCACCTTTTTTTACCCTGCTCCAGTCCCTCTAGTGTTTCCTTATGCTCCTCTCACCTAGAATAGCAGGTTTTTAAGTTACTTGTTAGCTTTTTTCACTTCTGGCAGCGAGAGGTTGTGCTGATGGGGACTTTGCAGTCCTGCTGGTCACCAGCAGTCCAGAGGCTCTAGCTGACTTTCTTAAATGTGTGAGCCTGTAATATAAATTATTGGCTTGATCGAAAGTGCTAATATTATCGCTATTACGGCAAATCCAGCTGTTTCTCTACACTGATGGAAATCGAACACCGAGAAACCTCAGGCTTTCTGCGAAGTTTTGGAGTCGGCCACAGGAGGGCAGTGGATCCAGCCCAGCCTGCGGAGAAATCTGTCTCTTCTGGCTGAAACAGGACATACACAAAGCAGACTGTAGAGGTCACTTTGCACCAGGAGATGACTGGGTCTGAGGCGTGAAAGTGTCCCGATGGCTTTCTCCAAGAGGAAAACAGAGTTGGTAAATTTGACCCCTAAATAAGTTCGATGGCTCACTGAAAACGGGCTGAGATGCTTTTCCAAAAGCCAGTATTGAAAAGATCCTGCCGCTGCCCCGAGGTGGGGTTCTGCTGGAAGAAAACAGACAAGAGATGCTCGCTCTGTTCTTTTAATGACAGATGAACTCAAACCTGCCCCAAATGCAAGGGGCTGCTTGGGACAAGCTGCTGGAGCTGAGAGCTCAGTGCTGTGTGTGCACCGCAGAGCTGTGGATTGCTCGTGTGTGTGCGCATTTGCACGCATGTTCATGTGGTTTCTAGGAATCTTATAGAAATTAAGGGCACTTTAAATGTTTTTCTTATTGGCCAGGACATTAAAATATTTGAGTCCGGCTGAACATCCCAGAGATGGAGTGCAGTTCAGGCCTTGGTGATGAAAGGGGTCCAAGATTTCCGTACTCATAGATCTCTTTCTCCATTCACACTCCCGTCTCCTGACCCCAACAGGTGGAGGTGACCGCAGACTCTGACAGTCCAAAAGCCCAGATATGAAACATCCATTGAATGTTTACTCTTCTTTCCATCTCTTTTTAACAAACTTGGACACTTCCTGAATTTTCCAAAAGTCACTAGCATTTTATTAATCCTGCAGTGTGGCAATGACTGAGGTGACGGTGCCCAGCTTAGTGTTGAGCAAATTCTCTGATGCAAAGCTGGTAGGAGCCCATCTGAGCTGTGACTGCTGCTGTGATGAGCAAGGCTGCTTGCGACACTGTGTCTGCCTGCCTGTTTTCCCTACCAGCTTTTGTACTGAGTGACCACTTTCAGTTCAAGCTGACAGTGGGCTCAAACTCATGGGGATATCAGACTCTTATGTGAGGTGGCCAGGAAAATAATGTGAGCCCCTAATGAATTATACAGTCCAGTGTGAGCTCGGCCTCTTCAAATTAAGATCCAGTGAATCTACCCAGGAACAGGACATTTTGAATACCCAGCTATGGGAGAAGCTTTCCAGAGTTTACACCTTACTAGGCACCAGAGAACCCAAGCAGGATGTGTAAGGTCCAGAGAAATCCAGCTTGCTCAAACTGCTTGAGGAATGGCTGATTTTAAATGCCTGTGGGTTTCTCTTTTACAAACCTGCCTTCTATTTTTCTCCCTTGCAGTTCAGGCAGAGGTTACAGGTTTTCTCTTCATTTACAAGGGTAAGAAATGCATGTTTTATTTTAAACAGTCAATTACAATATCTCAGGAACTGGAACTTAAAAATAGCATGAAGCTCTGTGTGACTCTCAAACTCAGCAGGGCTGGTGATACCACAACTTGCAGTGGTTCAATGGGCCTGGTGTATGTCTGTGAATCTTCAGAGAGGAGACTGCAGGATCTGGATACTTCCCTTTCCAGTGTATGATAAAATGAGAAGGATTAAGTCTGGAAGGCACCTCCAGAGATCACCTAATACAACCCTCTTCTCAAAGCAGGATTAGTTAGGGGGTTGCTCAGGGCTATGTCTAGTCAGGTTTTGATTATCTCCAAGGATGGAGACTCCACAGCCTCTCTGCACAACCTGTTCCAGGGTTTAGCTACCCTACAGTAAAAATAATAATTTTTCTCTTCTATTTAAAACAAATTGTATTTCAATTCATGGACATTGCCTCTTGTCCATTTACTGGGCACCACTGAGAAAAGTCTGGCTCCAATCACTTCAAGCTAGCCTGGCTGAAATTAAGATGAAACATTTGTTTGTAGGAAAAATAAAAAAGTTATTTTGGTTCCTTTGACATTATTTACAACTTTGGTTCAAGTCTGAAATGAAAAAATAAAGAGTATTTTGGGGATGAAAAACTGCAGGCTTTGTTTAAGATATGCTTGAAATTAAACTCTTTAACTTTTTATTGCACTGTGACATTCTCCATTTGAAATTTGCCTGCCTTTAATTAAAAAGGAGGGGACCACAAGTGCCTTCAAACATGCATTTGAAAACAGAGAAATGCCTTATTTTGGGGAGAACAAAATGTTTTCATTGTCTTCACTTAAAGAAAAAAAAATATAATTTTGCTGTAACTAATAGAAAGGTTTCATTTTGGGTTGACCTAAAGAGAAAATGTTTTCCTCTTTCTAATTTCTTTTGATTTTTAAAGGATAGACCAGCTATTTGCACATGTCTAAGCTTCACCTCTAGGAATCTAAGAAGAGGAGCAGGGGAAGGAGGCCACTGTTGGGATCTGGCCGGTTTCTGAAATGGGGGGTTGGGTAGGACTTAGTTCTGTTGAACAACAGTTGTTGCAGATCTGAACTCTCCTTTGCAAATTGCTTATTTTTTAACTATGCCTTTTGTGGGGTGTTTCAACTGGGTGTGGGAGCATTGTGTGAGGATGGAGCTGGTTTATTGTGGTGCACGGTGTGATCGATTGTTTTGGGATGGAGGTGCTTCCATGCTGGGTCTCAGCAGGAAGGGCTTGGAGGACTGCTCAGTAGGAGGAGGGATCAGGAGTGAAAGAGAAGGTTAGCAGAGGATGGCATGTGTGCAGCTGGATCCTGAGACAGCTAGAGGCCCCCCTTACTGTCTATGGGTTTCATAAATCTTGCTTGCTGCGACAGCTAGAAGATGTGCAGCGATTCCTTACTGGGAGGCCAGAGGGGGTGAACTGGAAACACCCAGGGTGCTGGTGTGGTAACAAAGCAGAACTATCAGGTTCTGCCCCTGTCTAGGGCCCATCAAGGTAATTTCTGTTAAAGGCAAACCAGGGCTGGCTGGGACTGGGGTGGGCTTGGACATGTGTAGGGCAGCCCAATCTCAGCGTGGGCAGTGCTGCCAGGCATGGCTGTACTCTGCGCTTGCTGCTGCTGAGATCAGCTCAGTCTTGGCGGAGCTGGAGACCACAGAATAAATATGTGGAAACCCCTACACCCTCACCTTGTAGTGTCTTCCAGTTCTTCTTGGGAGGTTTGTCTTCTCCATTTGAGGTTTTTATAGGACAATTGCTGCAGTTTCCAGTCTGGAGACAACAGCGCTCAAAGCTGTTGGCAGCAAAAGACTGTTTGGGCAATGGTGTGAAATAAGTGAGTGGGGTTGTGATGCACATCCCACTGCCCTGAGGATCTATGCCTGTTCCCATTGCATCAGGCCCTTTGCTTCAGGGCTTTTCAGGTTGGGAAGGGCCGAGTACCATTAGTGTTTTGGACTGCGCTGGACCAGAGCATGCTGAGTGCAGATTTTAGAGCAGCAGAAGCCTCTGCCTCTTCTCCTTACTGCTTCCTTCTGCTCTCTGCATTTTTCAGGACAATGGTGCTGCTGTGCGCTCTCACAAAACTCGGATCTGTAGGTCCAGATGGATGAGTGAGCATGAATCCTAGGAGCTGTAAAGGGCATGGAGAATGCAGTGTGAAGGAACAATCCATTCAGGTGGGCACCATCTGCATCAATAAGGTCACACATTTCCCAGTCTCAAAGGAAAAAGAAAGTGCCCAAATGTTTCTGGAAAAAAAAAAAAAAAAGCATCATGATTCCCAACTGAGACTGCTGGCAGTACCTTTCCTCCTCTCCTATGAAGCGACATCCAATGTCTTGACCAACATTACTGGGCCATCCTGGGGTTGTGGTGGGAATTGGCACCCATGGGTCCCACCAGCCTCCTACGAAGGAAGAGACAACATGGAAAAAGAGAGAGGGGAGGCTGGTTCTTCCCCAGCTGCAGGTTTCCTGTCTGAAGGCAGTGCCCTGTGGTGGAGTGCAGCCTGGGCTGTGTCGGTCAGAGGTTACACATGTTTGCTCCAAGGAGGCTCCTAGGTTACAGGGCCCAAAGGAGTCAGCTGGAAGGAGCTCTAGCATAGACAGAGGCAGCTGTCAGGAAAGCATGGCCCAAACCCAATCACAGTCGTTTGCTGACAGGCCCCATCACTTCATGTGACTATTGAACCTCTCTGGAGAGGCTTTAGGGGGAAAATCCAGCAGAGCTAGGGCTGCTTGGGAAAGTGGTAAGATGGAGACAGTTACACCAGATATTTGTGGCATAGAATGAAGAGAGCCCTGACAGAAAGGCTGGCATTTTCCTATTCAAATCCTGTTGGTATTTTTAAGGCATTTAAATGAGAAAATGGTGTTTATTTTAATCACAGGGAGGTTTGCATGAGTAAACCATAAAGGCAAGCATCCTGTGCTTGCCCACTGATATGGTGGGGACTTGCAACCTTCTGCAGAGAGCCAGGCTGCCTCATTCCTGCCAGTTGGCACTTGGTCCTTGTGCAAGAGACGAGAGCATCACCATTGGACAGTCATCTCTCCTGGAGAAGCACCTATGGTTCTTGCCACATGTAGTTTCCCTGCATGGACAAGGCTTTCAGCCTGGCAGTAGTGTGAGGAGGCACAGCCCAAAGCAAGCCAGGCTGCTCCCTGCAGTGGAGCAACTCCAGCAGGGCCGAACTAGGGCTGCAGCTTTTTGCAAACCTGCTCATGGCAGAGGGAACAGCATGTGTGCCTGGGCCCTGGTGCCTGAGGAAGTCAAGGTGTCGTACGTGACAGGACGTTCATTAGTCTTATATAAACACTTGTCATGTTGGAATGGGCTTTGTGAGACAAGCTCATTTGTGATGGGGATGGAGTGTGGGGAAACAGAGACCTTGACCGGCAGGTTGGTTATGCTCCCTGACTATCTGAGGGCTTCTGGCTATCTCCCAAAAACTCTCTGGGGCAGCAGCCCCAGGCCAATCCTCTTCCCAGGCTCTGCACCAGGGTAAACCCTCATTGTCTTCCACTGCAGTGCCATTCTGCAAACTCCAGCACCAGGGGAAGATATTTTGGGGTAGAAATTAGATGCTGTAGAAGGATGAAAGTGGATGAGGTTATTTCATCCCCCATTCTCCCACCTAAGGTTTGAACCCTTAGTTCAGGTCCATCACAAAGGACTAAAGTATCTGGGAGAGATTATGGCCCTGGTGTGGGTGCTGCTGTTAAGCTCAACAAAATGGTTGGTGGTAAGAGGACATCACGCGGCCCAACCTTGCTGGACTTGTTTAGATCTCATAAAATGCAAAATTTCACCCACACCCTTCTCCCTGATGATTAGCTGCAAATTCTTCCTCCTCTATTTGCCTGTTTGTCTTCCTGAGTAAGAAAACATCATGCAGAAAGGCGTAAACAGTGCTGTCCAGCGACCTGCTTTATTTTATTTTATTTTATTTTATTTTATTTAGCTGAGCTGGGGCTGGCCCTGGCTTGGGGAGTGGATTGTTTAGTGTCAAAGTAGCTGTGATTCAAAGCATCCTGGGCCTTGGCTGCACTCACACCTGTTTGGCTGGGTGGGATCTTCTTCAACTGAGTGCAGCAGGCCACAATTTTTGGAAGTTCCTTGCTGTTTTTAGTTTCTCTGGGATAAATCTGGCCCTTCTAGACTGTGTTCATTTCCCAGTGCCTTGCAGGAGAGGGAAACTGCATTTGATGGCCCAGGCAGCTGCTCAAAGTTTGCATGGTCAGGAGAACAGAGGCAGCAATGCTGTCTGACCTTGCTGACAGGCAGGGAAGTCCTCCAGAGCTGGAGAGAGCAACGTTAACAGACATTGCAGGATCTCAACCCCGCAACTTTGTTGTCGAAGGAGTCTGTGGATGCTAAAATTTTATACAGATTTAAGAGGACACTGGGCAATTGCATGCAAGAGAAACTGCTGAGTACTAAGTACATCTGGCTCAAGAGTTCCTCTGATTTGGAAACAGCTGGAGACTGGGAGGGGACTTGCAGTAATATCATATGTGCTTGTCTTATTCTCATATTTCTCTGAGAATCTTCTTACAGTTACTGCTAAAGAGAAGCTACGAGGCAAACTGAGCCCTTGGCCTGACCTGGTGGGGCTGTTTGTGTAAGGACCTTGTCCCTTGATTCTTGTTTACAGGGTCATATTTGGCTGTTTTGGCAATGCTTTGAACTATCTCTCCAGGAAGCTGATGTTGGACTCTGCTCCTGGCCAAGCTGTGAACCAGTGAAGCCATTTCTTAGAGCTGCTCCAGATGATCTGGGAGCCTAAGCTGTTTCCATCTCAGCACAGCATGAGAAGTATGGCTTGATCCTGCTCAGGTACAGGAGGGATAAAAGGAGATGGATGGCTGAGGTGACCCTTCCTCCTGCTCTGATTCATTTATCTTCAAGGCTTCTCTTACGCTCCTTCAAACTCCGTCCCTCCCTTTCCCTGTATAATGCCCTCACTATTCTGCTTCTCTCCTTCCTTTGTTCCCCTGCATCTTCCTTCCAGCTTCATTCTGCCCCATTCTTATCCTTTGACTGGATGTGTGAAAAAGATCCCAGCCTGCCAGCAAAGCTACAAAAAACTAGAGTTTGCCAGTAACTGGAGTTGTTGAGGAGGGGAAATTGAAGCAAACAAGTAAATGGGCCATGAAAACCAACATCACTCAAGAATGCAGCATTTTAAATCTGGCGATGGGCTAATATCTGTAGTGACAGCTCCAGGGAGGCTTTTCTCCTCTGCTTTAAAATAGAAGATTGGTTTATTTATTTGTTTGTGTGTCTGTGAGTGTGTTCTGCAGTAAGTCCCACAATCAGAACTGCTTAGCAGCAGAGGGATGTCACGGGTCAGTGGCAGAGAAAACTGATCGTTTCTTTTTCAGGATGTAAGTTGATTCAAATGGATGGGTTGGTGTGATTCATGCAGAGGTTTTTAATCTGCTTAGAATTATCCCCCCAAGCCTTGCCCACCCAAAGGAAGCTGCAAGTGATGGACTTTCAGGGTGAGCTTCATGGCATATTGTCTGCTGAGGAAGGCTTTGCACCTGCCTGGTTCTTGGATCCATCCCCACTTCAAAGCAGGTGAACTCTCTTTCACCAGACATCTCACAGTGAAAAGGAATGGCAGAATGGGGCAGAGGTTGTCTTTCTTTTCATCTTGATGTAGTTCATCAATGCCAGCTACATCCATACTTGGATTTTGTATGGGTTAGCATTAAGGTAAAACGCACAGCACCTCATCTTGGGTGCCTCGTTGGGAGGTTTAGCTGGACATAAAAGCATGACCTCCTCCACCAGGAAGGCAATGCCTTCTGTTTGTGGGTCCAAGGGCTAGTTCTGCTGCAGTTCTGTAATAGCCAGGCTTAGTTGGGCCTGTCCTGGAACCTCAGAGAGGCTGTTCCCTTGCCACAGCCATTGAGGGAGCTGCCTTCTAATTTCAGGTTGTATTTTACTGTGAACAAATTCATTTCACCATGTAGGGATATGTTCTTGTGCCAATGTTTGGCCTTAGCTTTGTCAGCTTTTGTCCCTTCCTAGCAAGGAACTGATGGGAATGAAGACATTTGGATAGGGGGAACCAGAGAATACACCCTGGATGAAATCAAGGGGGCATGGCCTTATCCTGATGCTTCCAGGACAACAGCTGTGGAGTAGTCATTGGTGCTGTGTATTTTTTGAAGGCTTGAGTCTAGGACAGTGGGGCTTGATCGTTTACCATGGGAGAAGAATCAGCCACTGTGTTGGAGAAGAGCTAGTATGGGAGAGGCCATGAGGTTTTCTGAGGTCTTTGCTTGATTGCTTCTGAAGGGCTTGGATTTTTGTTCTTGTTGGGGAGCTGTTGATGTGAACTACTTGAAAACACCTGGTACAAAGTGAACGATTTCCCTTGGAGATGCTTAAACTCCTATTGAATTTAGAGCCCATAGAGAAAGCAGTTAACTCTTGTATTTTATTATCTAATAATAAACATTTATTATTGCTGTTATTCACGAATGAGTGCATCAGTACAGCAAGTCTTCAAGTGGTGACAGGAGCATAATAAATTTTGCTACCGGTTCATGCCCTGTTCAGTGGAGAACATTTTTTGCTTTTGGATTCCCAAGCTGTTGACAGCTGACATCTAGGTACAGGCTGCCCCAGTGAAACACCCTGTGACCTTGACATTCACGTGTGAAGGGTTAATAAGGGCTTTGCTTTGCCTCCACATTCACATCTGCTGATTAATTCCAGCCAGGTGTCTATGGTTCAGGTCTTAAAACAACAATTGCCGAAGTGTCTGGGAACACTTATTTAGGCTTCACTCTGCAATTCCAAGTATGGATAAATATTTGCACCTCTGTGGCTGCAAGACACCCTTGAGATATGAAGGCAATTACTGTAGGAGTTCTTTACAAGACAAAAAGACTGATTTTCTGGGGAGCAGTGGTGGTTCAGAGGCAGACAGGACTTGGGGGCTCTGTTTGCAGCTCTTTCTGGGTGGTCTTGGGGAAGGTCATGGGGCAGTTGGGTTTGGGTGCTGGAGGGGTTGTCGTCCTACAGCACCTCTAAGGGAATTCAAACATGCTTCCACCTCCCACTGATTTTTGGCTTTACATTTTCTGGGCCATGGTTCCCCCCAGTGATCTATTTTACATGGGAGAATGAGGAAGAGAAACGCAGACATGGAATCCACAAGCATGTGCAAAGCCTTGAGACACTCCGAGGGAAGACCCTGTATGGCTTAACGATCCTGGAAAATACGTTTAATTTTGGTGATTTCCTGTTTCCATCTAGGAGTAGTTCAATAGCTGTAGTATTCTGCCTCTTTCCTTTGAAGAAAACAGTGGTTTTCAGCTATATCTTTGTGGGGATCCAATCCTGCAACTCTTAATTTCTGGCTTTCAACAGCATGCTATCCTGTGACATGTTCAAGGATAAAAGAAAAAATAGTGTCTGCCTTCTGGTGAGGGCAATTCTGCTTATCTGCATCTCACTAGATATCTGGGGACCTCAAATTACATGCTCTTCTAAATATGCTTATGATGGCCCTGCTGTTGCACCTCTGACCATTTTTGACATCTCTTTTTTCTGGGTTTGGGTTTGGTGAGGCTGCATCTCGAGTACTGTGTTCAGTTTTGGGCCCCTCACTACAAGAAAGACATCGAGGCCCTGGAGTGTGTCCAGAGAAGGGCGACAAAACTGGTGAGGGGTCTGGAGCACAAGTCTTATGAGGAGAGGCTGAGGGAGCTGGGATTGTTTGGTCTGGAGAAGAGGAGCCTCAGGGGACACCTCATTGCACTCTACAACTTCCTAAAGGGAGGTTGTGATGAGGAAGGGGTCAGCCTCTTCTCTCAGATAACCAATGATAAGACTCAAGGAAATGGCCACAAGTTGCACCTGGAGAGATTTAGATTAGATATGAGGAAAAACTTTTCTCTCAAAGAGTGGTCAGGCACTGGAACGGCCTGCCAGGGAGGTGGTGGAGTCACCATCCCTCGCGGTGTTCAAGAAGTGCCTGGACAAGGTGCTATGAGATATGATTTAGTAGCTTAGTGGGTAGTATTGGTGATAGGAGGACAGTTGGACTAGACGATCTTGTAGGTCCTTTCCAACCCTATGTTTCTATGACACAAAGGAACTGCTCTATGACAATTCTATGACATAAAGGAAATTGCATTGTGACTTGTGGGCTTAAGCCATTTGGGCTGAATCAATGTCCTGCTCTGGCCAACAATACATGTAACCCTCTTGAACTGGAGTGTAAATTAAAACTCACCTCCGACATTGTTATTGACTGAATTCAGAGACATATATGGGCTACAGAGTCTTTATTATTTGGCCAAGTAAATGGCTTCTCAAGAGAGCTCTTTCCTCCACTGTTTGATGGAGTTGTTTTGTACCTTGCTATCCATACTGCTGGGGAGTCTGTGATGTATTAAAGTTATTGTAATAACTTCACAGGCATTTCCACATTCAAGTGATCATAATAATGCTCATAAAGTACACTCCAGCATGAAGCATTTATGAATTATTCTACTTAAGGTGGAAAAAGAAAAGGAAAAAAAAAAGAAAAAAGAAAAAAAAAAAAGAAGAAGAAAAGACCTGGGCTGAATTAATAGCTCTGGAAGAACCATAAATTTAGAGGAATCATATTGCAGAGGGTTATTTTGTGTGTGCAATAAATGGAACATTTATGGCTTTGGTACATAAATTTGGTTTGAATGTTTTTGAAGCAAAGACCTTTGAAATAACTTATAACTTTTTTCCTTTCATTTTAATGTTGCCTTAAAGAGAAACACCAGGCATTTTGGTGCTATGTACAAAGGCAAGCAAAGAGCAAGGTGATAGCACAGTTAACTCAGCCTCTTGTCTTCAATGATGACCTGAAGCAGGTGAGGAGGATGAATGTGAACAGGAGGCTGCTCCTGGGGCCCTACGGGAGATAGATGGTCAGCTCTGGGAGGCTAGCTTCCTCTGAGCCGCACTGGGGTTTGGTGGCCACATGTCTCCCATTCACTGCTGTGGCAATAAATATACATGGTCCCAAATCCCTTGCTAGTAATCACCTTGTCTGGAGGCAGTTCTGGAAGCCATTCACATGCTGCAATGAGACAGACAGCTGTGAGATTTGTCTTCCCTCATTTCCCAACTCGACGGTGATGCTTTTACAGGGAGATGAAGGGGAGAGAGCTGAGGGGAAGGCGGGGGGCATGCAAGGAGTAGGCATTCCAGCCACACAGCAGGATTAATGCCAGGCTTGTGTTTATCCTGAATTGGAAAGAAGGCAGATTCTGCCCTTGAGCAAACTGGGGCTGAAGCATTTGCCACATCCTTTGAGAGATGATTGCAAGTGATGGGGAAGCCTTAACACCTCCGATCACCTCCTTCCTGCACAAGAGGTGGGAGAGTGGACCTGGTTTAGGACATGTCTCTCTGGGATGCCATGGACAGTTCTTGGCACAGGAGAGCAGAGACAACCTGCTCCATCCTGCCCTTTCCTGAGTCCCTGGAGCTTGTGAGGGGGAGGGAGGGAGCTGGAGCTGCCAGGAAACATATCTGATTCAAGCAGCAAGAATGCAGACACCATCGCTCCTTTTTTTTTTTTTTTTTTTTTGGGTTGGTTGGTTTGGTTTGGTTTGGTTTTAGCTTTTATGGGTTTTTTTTTTGCTCCTGTGATACTTACCATGATCAGGCATTGTGACCTGAAGCAAAGCCCCAGCTCATAAATCCTCACTGCTGCCAGGACCCGGAGGGTTTTCTTCCCTCTGTCAAACTGAGTAATCAAAACCCCTCAAACACATTTTTAACTGGGTAACTGAAGGCTGTAACTTTCCTTCTGGGGACATCTGCCATGGCCTTGTGCAGGCAGTAGGGAGACGCTGGCTCCCATTCCCTGGTGTGAGTGACGCCAACCAGCAGCCGTGACTTCTTCAGCCTGGAAGCACTTAGGACTCTGGGCGTCTGCTGGAGCCATGGCACCCACATGGGAGTGATTTGGGGAGATGCCTGCAAAGCAGTGTGTTTCTGGCGGTGCTCCCTCCGGGCCAGAGCTGGCGAAGTTGGTGATTGCATAGCAGCTGTGGGGTACTGGTGTGCTGTCCTCTCCCTGTTAAAGCATCACAGGTGAGGAGCAAGTAATGACTGAATAGTTGTGAGACTGTGCTAGAAATCATGGGATTTCAACTGAATCTGCTAGAATAAATTACCTGGGTGTGGAGGCAACTTGTCTCCTTGCTTTGAACTCATGAGTTGTGCAAGCTGCGAGTTCAAAAGGAAAGGACCACGATGTGGACATTCCCCTGCCCTTGCCCCATCCTGGCTCCCCCTGCCCAGCCAGCCCATTCTCCTCTCTGCTCCCAGGTCCCCACAACAGCTTCTTGGTCTCTCGCTGGGGCAGAGCCAGGGTCCTGCCAGGACCTTCCCTCAAGGCAAGATGGAAGAGAGACATCCTGTGCTGAGAGAGGGGGGAGATGCTCGTCTTGATCTGCAACAGAAGGATATTGCCAGAAATCCTGCAACACTTGGTTTCTATCTCTGCCAAGATGGTTATCATTTATTGTACTAACTCTAGCTGTACCTGACATCCACAGTCTAATGTCTAATCCTGTTTTGGAGCTAGCTACGTTCTTGGCCTCTCTACCTCCTCCTTTCTGTGTGAACTTTCCCTTGCTTTCACTCAGAGGGTGGTGAGGCACTGGAACAGGTTGCCCAGAGAGGTTGTGGATGTCTCCTCCCTGGAGGTGTTCAAGGCCAGGTTAGATGGGGCCCTGGCAAACGTGATCTAGTGGGTGGCATCCCTGCCTATGGCAGGGGGGCTGGAACTAGATGATCTTTAAGGTCCCTTCCAACCCAAGCCATTCCATGATTCTATGATTCCAGATGACTGGGCTGTGCTAGAAATGCATGTTCCAATCAAAAACCTGTAGAGAGGTTTCTTGGCTGGCTGGGTAGGAGATTTTGCAATGGGAGCCTGTTATGGGGCTGGTGCAGGGCAGATGCTGAAGCTTTTTGGGTCCTGGTGCTGACAGCACAGCCTGTATGTGAATGCGCCTTCCCTCAGCTGCTGGCCGAGCCCCTGTGGGCTGAGGTGAGTGATGATGAATGCCTGTTTTTCTGAAGATACTGGCACAACGATGGATTTGCAGGTAGAGGTTTCGTCTCTGAGTTATAATACTGAGGAAATAGGGAGAAACGGAGAAACTGATTAAAGAGGTGGATATAGTTTTGATGGAAAGGCTGTTACCCCCTTCACGGGCTGGTTTTCTTTGATGTTGGAAAAGTGTCAAGACCTGAGGATGTCCCTGTCCCTGAGTCTCCTTGTCTCCCTGCTGAGAGCCAGAGGGGGCCAGACTCACGCACACACACTGCAAAGGGGTGCCAACAGCAGCAAGTCTGACGTCTGTAACAGGACAGAAAACAACCCTAACTTTAAAGAAATTAAAAGACCGAGAGAAGAGATCCTTGTTAATTAGCATTTTACTAGTCTAAGCGCTGAAAAACCTCCAAGCTATGGCTGTTTTGTGTGCAAGATCTGCAGGTTCCCATTAAGCCTGTGTGGTTTCTCACTGTAACACTGTGGTGCCTGATGGACTGCCCTGCTGGAAGGCAGAAAAATCTTAAATGAAAGTCTACAATAGCTAATTGCAAAGGGTGCCCTGCTTTGGTTCCTGTCTTAGAGGAAGCAGGAAGCTACTGCATAAATGTTGGTTCAGGGTTGTTTATCACAGCAAGGCGTTTTTTACAGGCAATGTGCATTTCTGAACTGTTTTGCACATTCAGGATACAAAGCACAGTAAACCAAAGGACAGCTGATAATTAGAGGGCAATTTTCTGATTGACCCTGACTGGAATCAGATCTGTAGCAGGCCCTTGAGTGGTTTTGGGGAGGCTCTGAAGCTGCAGTTCTCTGGTCAGCCCTTTATCTAGGGTGGTTTCTGCAGCCCCTGCAGTGGCTGCTCCACACCTGCATGGGTGTAAAGTTCACTTCTCAAGCCCGTACATTTACATAGCTCAGGTGACAGCTGGAGTCTAATCCAAAGCAGTAGGACAGTGTGAAATAGCTTCCTGGAGTGCCTTCCTGCTGTGCTGGATGCAGATCTGAGGTATTCTGCACAGGGCAGGCTGCCGACAGCAAACAGGATCCCACATCCTGGAGGATCCAGGGGTTGTCTGTAGGTCTCTGCTCAGATGGCGAGTGTTCCTTTCTGCCACTGCCACACAGGACACTGGGCACCAGAGGGACTTGTGCCTCTCTGCACCCTTGGAAGCCTCCTTTGCTGGTCACTGGCACCTAGAGCCGAGAGAAGGTTGTGCTGCCTGGAAGAGATTTTGGGAGGGGATGTTATGGGGTGGCTGGGAGAATATAGTTTGCTCCCTGTGGTTGTCATCATGTCCCTTTGGTCCATTTTCCCCCGGGTCTCCGAGCAAGCAAAGTGCCAGGATCAGCTGGGGCCAGCCTGAGAAAAGGAGAATGCTAATGTAAAACCCATCAGCTGCACTGAGGCACCTTTCTCTGTCCCCTCCAGGCTGGATTAACAGGTCTTTTCATTTTATTCTTGTAGGAAAATGTTATTCCCCCTGCATTTGTTTCAGAGCTGAGTCCTGGTTCAGACATGTTCCCTGTGACAGCACTACACCAGAACACTGGAATTCTTGGAAATACCATGGTGGGAAAGAGCCATGAAACATCAGACATTAGATGTTCAATGTGCATTGTTGATACATGAGGATATCACTCCCTGGGGGCTGCAAGGAGCCACTTGAGCAGAGAAATGCAGGTTTAACAAGCCAAAGGCCCCCTTCAGACCCTAAGCCCCAGAGTAGTCGGTGTGCCCTAGCATGTGGGGCTGGTTCCTGCCTCACTCAGACCTGTTCCTGCCAGGGGATCTCAAGGCCCCAGGGGAATCCCTGCCAAGAATCCCAGCCCTGACTGTGGATTTTGAGTGCTTTGAGGGGTGAGGCAGTGTTTGCATTTCAGGGAAGCGGGATCTGTGTCGAGATGGGGTTTCCAGGCACATCTCTGTGGTAGCTGGGTATCGCCAGAAACAGTCTCTTTCAATAGCACTGCTGTCCATTCACTTAGCTGATGTGTTTATCCATTGATCTTGCAGATCAATGGCCTCCCAGAGGCCTTTTCACTAAACATTTTAAAGGACCTTGTGATGTGTAGCCTGAAACTGATGGGTTTTGGGGGAATTAACCTGTTGTCCAAGCCCTTAACTGAACTGTGACCTCGAGAACAGCCTGAAAAATTGGACATGAGCCTGCAGCACATACTTGCAGCCCAGAAAGCCAGTGGTACCCTGGGCTGCATCAAAAGCAGCATGGGCAGCAGGGCAAGGGAGGCAATTCTCCCCCTCTACTCTTCCCTCATGAGACCCCACCTGCAGTGCTGTGTTCAACTCTGGGGCCCCCTGAACAAGGAAGACATGGACCTGTTCAAGCAGGTCCAGAGGATGGCCACAAAGATGATCGAAAGGCTGGAGCACCTCTCCTACAACTCTCCTACAAAGAAGGGCTGGGAGAGCTAGGGATGTTCAGCCTGGAGAAGTGAAGGCTCCAGGGAGACCTTATTGCAGTGTATCAATAATTAAAGGGGGCCTGTAAGAAAGATGGAGAGAGATTTTTTACAAGGGCTTATAGTGACAGGACAACGGGTAATGGTTTTAAACTGAAAGAGGGTAGATTTGGATTAGAGATAAGGAAGGAATTATTCGCTATAAGGGTGGTGAGACCCTGGCCCTGGCTGCCCAGAGGAGCTGTGGGTGCCCCATCCCTGGCAGTGCCAGGCTGGATGGGGCTGGGGGCAGCCTGGGCTGACAGGAGGGATCATGCCCATGGCAGGGGGTGGAACCAGATGAGCTTTAAGTTCCTTCCAACCCAAACCATGATATGATTCTAAGTTAGGATTTTTACATAAAGCAAGGCTGGACCGACCCTGCTGTGAATCCTGCATGGATTCACTAATAAGAGGAACAAAAACGAACATAGGGCAAGTTGATTTTTCATTGCTGCTGTTGGATAAGGTTTAGCTTGGAGGACTTTTTAACCTTAAAACAGAGATTTTCAGATCTGGGCTAAATTATGCTTCCACGGGCTGTCATTATTTCATAAAAATAGCAGGTTAGTTTAAAATTTTTGAACAATTGCCCAGATTAAGTTTGTTAAAGAAACCTCTGTGAGTGTTCCCGGATGCATAGAGGAAACCAGGACTAGAATGTTCTGATTTATGAGTGGGGCTGGGGATGCCCAGGAATGAGCAAGCCCCTGGGCAGCCTATACAGAAGAGCAAGAGGCTTAAAAGACCCGCTGAAATGTTTTGCGGTCTGAGGATTTTGCTGCTGTACCAATTTATCTCTGATTATCAGAAATACCACAAATTCCTTCCTGATGACATGCAAGTGAGTGTGTTACTGGAAGAGCCAGCTCATGAATTCAGGGTGGGAAGACTACGGCAGAAGGTCCCTTGTTTTTGAAGGAGGGCTTGTGTGCCTTTGGCTGCAGATGTAACTCATGGAGGTTTCCACAGCCTGCAGAGTTCATGACGCTGTTTCGTGCTCACTGGAGATATGGCCACTGAGCCAGAAGGCATTTTAAAGAGGTAAAATAGCATCCTTGTCTGATTGGTGATGCATTTTGCAAAATAGCCATATCGTCTGGACAGGAAGAGAAAAACCCCAAACCAGTCCCAAACAACAGCCCTGTAAGCAGCACATTGTGAAGACAATGCTATTTATAACTTTTAATTCTTTGACAATTTCAAGAAAAAAAATATAAAATAAATCATGTGCTGTCTTGTTCTTCAAGTTACCCAAATTTTTATCCAACAGTAAAACCTCACTCTTCAAGGACCTGAACCTGCATAACCCATACCCAGCAGCAGTGGATGCCAGCAGGAGAAGCACCTCGGTCATGTTTTGGAAGTGCAAACAGCAGCACAGGCTGTGCAGAATCAGACTTGGGCTGGTGCTGGGACCTCACTCTGCTCCCACTGACGTCAGACAGGAGCGCCCGGGGAGTTTGCTGGAGCAGAGTTAGAAACACCCTTGCTGGTGTGAATTAGGCTATAGCGTGGTCCCAGGAGGAAGGGGGAATTCATTAAACCACCACCACATGTGGAGTGAGGTTATAATTGATTTTAAGTGAGTGCAGCTGACAAGCTGAAAATATATCTTCCCCTCCAAAGAGTTTTTATTCTTTCAGCTCTGCCTTGCCACAGCCTTCCAATACCACAGATGTACTTGTAGGCAATGGTTTGGTATTGGCACGAGCTTTTCCCAGTAGCGACACAGAGCAGACTGAGGCACTATCAATTATAGTAAGCTATTTAAAGAAAGATGCTGCTTTTCCATTGCTCTGCTCTTTGCGCCTGTTCCCACTCTGTGGGAGGTAAGTGGCATTTTCCAGCTTTTGCATTAAAGCTTTCTTTTCTTTTTAGTTTCACGTTGCTTCACTGTTGGTTTATTTAGGAGTAGCCTAATGAAAAACCGCACCAGCTCCAAGCAAGCAAGATAAATTCAACTCCTGGACCTGCAGGATCACCCTTTGGAGACACTCTTCAGATTCAGATATACAGGCAAGTCCTACAGTTTAACATCAGGTTGCTAAATGTGCATGCCCTTGGCCAGTTTGGGTGACGTGTTTTAGCATAACCCAGCTCTGATCTCAGGAAAGCCACAGTGATTATCCTTGCTCAGCTGCCACTGAGGAGCCCAGCTTGCCTTGATGATGTTCTTGGATCTCTGAGCCCAACCAGCATTGAATTGCTCTTTGTTTGCTTTAGCTTTGATCCCAGCAAAGCAAGGTGGCACAACTACATCAAAACTTTAAATCTGGATGATGGTGCCAAATCCCCCTCTTCTCTGTGCTCTGGGTACCATCACATAGGCCCTTTCTTATGGGAGAGCCCAGCTAGGGGCAGGAGGCCCTTCCTGTGGCAACCCAGAGAACCTCCTCCAAACTGGCTCCTCCCACCACTTCCACCCTGACTGCTAGGGAGAGAGGAGCTTCCTCCCCAAGATGAAAAACATCCTTTTGTGGTCACTGCAGTATTTTTTTGTTGTTGCTGTTGTTGTTTTTAAGGGTTGTGAAATACTCCCACTGAAACCTACTTGTGTGTGTCGGGTGGAGGACGCACCAAAAAGTCAAGCCAACCAAACCAAACCAAACCCATTGCAATGCCCCTCCTCCTGTGACTGCCTCAGCCTCCCTGATCCTGGGGAGAATTTTCAGGTGGGATGGGTTCCCCTTGCTGTGGTTTAGGACTCATCTCCCTGTGAAGCTCTTGCTGAGCCAAGCAGGGTGCAGATCCTGCATTCTCTTTGTTATTCTGTAAAACAGCTGCTTATTTCTGCTTAATCCCTTTCTAAACAGATATGCTTAAATCAGAAAAGTTTGGTGTTATGCCAGCCCATGCAAGAAGCTGTCCTGAATCATATCTCCAGGCAGATGGACTCTTGTGGGGCTTGTAAAATGCTGAGCACCTTCCTGGCAGAGTCTCAGTGAATAAAAGTGAGTAAAAAATTGGCCCAACCTACAGAGGAAGGGGGATCTTGGCCCGGCTTTCTCCCAGCAGTGCTGCAGCAGTGCCAGGGCAAAGGGCTTGCAGCTGAACTGAGGGAGGAAAGAAGAAGAAGAAGGAAAAAAAAAGTGTCCTCAATATTTAGACTGATGAAGTAAGAGATGTGTTTTTCTGAAGAGGACAGCCCCACAGAGTATTTCTGTGCACCGGGCAATTGCATACGTTTCCACTGCTGGTTGAGGTGTCTAGTGCCCAGATCCAGCCTGGGTTCTCTTCTCCTAGGGCCAGTGTCCCCTGGCAGCCAGGACAGCTTGTTTGCCCAGAAGTCGCAGGGAGGCTGGGAGAGATAAACACCTATGCAACCGATGCTGCCTGCATAAGCAGGGACCTGCTGTGTTGGGACTGCTGGAGGCTCGGCCAGGGCTAAGTCCTCAGCTGCAAGGACCATGGTGGAGCATCAGGAGGGGTCACAGCTCCATGGGGGACATCAGAGACCTCTCCCCAGCTTGGGGTTAAAGCTTCACTGTTGCCTTGACCATGTGAAAGCAAGGCCAAACCTGGTCTGACCCAGTTCCTAGATGGGTGACTGTTTGAAACAGCCACCTGGATACCATGTTATCCCTGTCGGAACGTCAGTCTGTAGCAATTTGGATCCACAACTGCAGATACAGTTGAAATTTTAAAGAGTCTGGCAGTAAGATGACACTTTAATTAAATCTTTTCTTCCTTTTCTCCCTCCCTTCCTGTCTTCCTTTCTTTCACAGGTCAAGAACCTCATGAATTTCCCCCAAATAAAACAAATGTACAGCAAAATCAGAGCTTTGGGTTACCTCATTGAAGCAGAGTTGTTGAAGGCTGACTGTGAGCTGTGGTAGGGCAGCCAGCATGCAAATGGGAGGCTCTGCTGCAGAGCAGGATCCCCACAAGGCAGCAAGGCCTGTTAGAGCTGATGGAGGAGAACTCCTCAACATGTCAGTACTGGTTTGGGTGGCTGCCAAGGTAGGGCTGGGAGAAGGAGGGCTGGTGAACCACAGGTATCATAGATAGGATTGCATATAGAAGTGTACACATGTGCAACCAGCAGATTCATGTGCATGTATGCATTTGTAGAGAGTGGGCAGCCTGTCTCCAACCTTGTATATACACACTCCTTGAACACAAGAGTGAATGCACACCTGCCTGTACACACACAAAGCAACCCCTCCAGGCACAACCACCCTGCTCATCCCTGCCTGGTCCCAGTTGCATTTTTCCGCCTTCCCCTTTGCACAGTCTCACAGAAATGTCTGTGTCTGTTAGCTGGGCTGGGAATCCCTGGTCCAATTGCAGTCCTGCCAAGCCTTTGCCACTGGAGGGTCCTGGAGGCTCCTGGAGGGGAACATTTAGAGGAAATGAGACTGGAAGGCCTTTCTGGCAGTGAGGACTAAGTGCTGGCAGGAGGAGAGGGAACATGGACAGGTCTCTGCTTACTTCCAGCAGTACCAAAATATCAGGAGGATACCTGTGTCAGCTGTAGACGTGGCACCATGCCCTGCTGCCCTGACCCTGCTGATTTCCTCCAAAATGGCCCTCCTAGCTGCTGGGGTTTTACAGCCCCCCTACCCTCCCCAAGGGAAAACAACCATGTGCAGACATTTCCTGGCCATCTCCTGTACTTCCAGGAGGGATGTCTTTGCCTGGCAAGTGTTTGACACCATGCAGAGGGGATGCTTGTATATCCAGGATGTTCCAGAACTCAGACCCAATGCAGGCACCAAAAATAAGAGAAGACAAAAATAATTTCAAATAAAGCTTGACTCTTAAAAGCAATAAGTAACCTTGAGCAGACGCTGGCTTGCTCTTAATCTAATTATTTATCAGCAGGCCTGTGCAGTGCTGGGAGGAAAGACACACCAACCCCATCTTGTTGGAAAATGGGGCTTCAGCTTCTTCTGGCTTTTGGGTTCCAACTGTGCCCCAAATTCAGCAGAGCTCTCCAGAAACATGTCTGCAGGCAGGTCAGCAGCATGGGTGAGCTCCCTATCCAAGGGCATGCTCTACAACCTGAGGGTACTGGTTGTGACCTGCCTCATGCATGGTTCAAAGCACTTGGATGGTGACATTTAGCTCTAAAGTATAAGGTCTTGAATTTCTTTGGCCCAAAGCTGCTGCAGTGTTTTCTTTTTGAGTTCTGTGGTGCAGGCTCTTGGGGAAGAGCCTCCTACAGTCCAGCATGCTCATTTTACAGCCTCTTTCCCTGTCCAGACTATTGCAGGGCTTTGTGTCCTGGCCAGGATGTGACTTATGGGATGCCACAGCCTTTGGGGTACCCCAAAGGCAGAGCAAGCTGGACTGTCTGCCTGTCCACCCCACTGTGCCTGAGGAGAAACCTCTCGGAAGGTGGTTGAACAGAGCAGGCTTTGGTCTCCTTGCAGCAGACCAGCAGGCTTTGGTCTCCTTGGTCTCCTTCAGGCTCTTTGGCCACATGGACCTGCTGCAAGAGGCTCAACTGAGCTTCACTGTCAGCATCCCAAGCAAGTGGCCACTGTTGGGTCTCAGGTCTCAGCATCTCTGGACAGCAGTGGGAAAGCTGACAGAAGGCAAGCCCTGTCCACTCACTGCGATGGCAGTTAAAGTATTTCTGGAGGAGCGCCCTTTCCAGAGTAAATTGTTGGCAACCATGCACTAATTCTCTTTTCATAAACAAAGCAAAGGAGATAAAAGCAGCAGTCTCGTCTGCCTCCGCCTTCTCCCTCTAGCACAGCGCCTCGTGCCCTTGCACACCCAGTCCCGCATCTGGAGCTCATTGTGCACAGCTGCTGGGAGGAGGCAGATGGGAACCAGCTGAGTCTCCCTCCACACTGCCGCCAGGTCCAAGTATGGTCCTCATGAGGGAATGTGTGAACAGTGCCCCACTTGGGTCAGGGGCCTTGGTTCAGATTGATGGTGGCAGCTGAAGCATTGAAAAGCTGGGTGGTTCAGTCAACCTGTAAGCAGAAAAGTGCATGCAATGCACTGCCAAGGTGGCTGCAGTCTATTTGTAATAGCCAGAACAGCCTCAGATTTGCTCTGTCCCATTCCTCCCTCTCAACCAGCAGTGGCCAAGTGCTCATAAACATCCTGTTTGGGAGATCTTCTTGTGTGTGCCCTGAATTTTGTCTTATCCCTAATGCAAACCTGTCATGGGCAACATGACCAGGGTGTTTCTCTCAGACGCTGCAATGATGTGGTCAACTTGGGAGCCGAAACCTTAAGCTTCGGTTTTGGGAAGTTATTAGAAAGGCTGATTTGAACCCTTTTTGCAGTCAAGGGTCATTGCAGTTGGATATCTCCACACAGGAAGATTTTAGTGGGGGGAAAAAAAACATGACCACAATGGAAATGTTTGCATTTTCCCTTTGCAAGAGAAACATTTTCCACTTGGGGATTGGAAGTCACTTCTGTTTAGAAACTTGAGGGCAGTATAGTACAATGTGAAAATAAACAGCAAAGTAGCCCAAGTCACTGCAGCCTAAAATGAAACATTACCAAATAAATGAAACAGAGCCTCCTGATTGGCCCAAACTGAGATCCTGAGAACTGGAATAGACACCTTAGCTGATCCCGGGCTCCACCAAAGCTTTTTCAGGGCATCTCCCAGGGGATTCTGCCACTGTTCTGAGGCATGATATTTGGGGGGGGGGGGGGGGAAGGGGTGGAACCATGGTGCTCACTTGGACTTGTCAACCCTGTAGAGAAATGGTGTTTTAACCAAGTCTGAATACAACAGATAGCAGCTGGGAGCTGGTCTCTCCTGGCATGGGAGCGTGCCTGCTCAGACCCAGCTCCCCTAATCACTCCTGCCTCATCAGGGTTTGTTCTGTGCTTTCCTGACAAGCCCTAGCTAGGGTGCTGGTTTTCATTAGCTGAAGGCAGGTGGTTCACTGCCTCATTCCCTCTTCCATCCTTAGGAAAGGTTCAAGGAAATAACTTGAGTCGAGCACACTCTGGGAACTCCGAAATGGTCCTCTCTGCAGGAGTCAAATTTTAGAGCAGTGTGTCCTGGATTACTCCTTGCAATCTGAGACCTGCGGTACTTCAACTACACCTTTACTTGTCTATCTAGATTCCCTCTGAAACCAGAGATGTGTCGCTAGCATGGTCCCCATTATAATTCGATTAGTTACATTTTCAGCGACTTGCCTATTACATTTTCTCATTCTAGTCCCTCCTTTTGCCTTTTCTTGGAAAAAACAGATACTGTACATACGAGGGGTCATTGCTGAATCTTATTTCTTCTGGCAACCCAAGTGTGCAGCTGGAGACCTGGATTCAACTGCAAGCAGGCCATCTCCAGGGTACAGTCCAGCCTTTTCAAAGGATGCTTTGCAAGGGTGTGTCCAGCATCTGGTAAAACCCAATCTTCCTCTTCTCCATTTTAGGCTGTTATCTTATGTGTGGGTAGCTGTGACTTGTCTTTGCAACCCCACCCCACCCCCAAAACACTTGGGATCCTGATTGCACAGTGGCTAAAGTAGAGCCACTGGGTGTGAAGGAGCTTGGGGAGCTAATGGGAGCTGCATGTGCTGCAGTGGAAGAGATGGTGAGTTGGTGCTGGAGGTAACCTCTGTTAACCTCACCCACTCCACAGACTAACAGTGTGACCACCCATCAGCCCATACGTGATACCTGGACCCACATCCAAACCTCAACTATAAAAGGAGCGACTGTGTTTTTTCCCTTCCTTGCATGCTAAACGATTTTCATCTGTTGGCTTTTCTTTCTTTTTCTTTCTTTCTTTCTTTTTTCTTTCTTTCTTTTTCTTTTTCTTTCTTTCTTTCTCTCTTTCTTTCTTTCTTTCCTTCTTTCTTTATTTCTTTCTTTTTCTTTCTTTCTTTCTTTCTTTTTCTTTCTTTTTCTCTTTCTTTCTTTCTTTTTCTTTTTCTTTCTTTCTTTTTCTTCCTTCCTTCCTTCCTTCCTTCCTTCCTTCCTTCCTTTCTTTCTTTTTCTTTCTTTCTTTCTTTTTTCTTTTTCTTTCTTTCTTCCTTCCTTCCTTCCTTCCTTCCTTCCTTTCTCTTTCTTTCTTTCTCTCTTTCTTTCTTTCTTTTTCTTTTTCTTTCTTTCTTTTTCTTTTTCCACAGAACCATAGCAGACAAATGACAAATCACCCTTAATCCACCTGAACTGCTAAATCTCTTGGTAATCCCTCTTCAGCACATCTCCTATGCTGCTCCCCTACAACAGACCTTCTTGGTACCATTAATCAGTGACTCTGGCTCCCGCCTGCCTCATGGTACGTGCCTATGCAGGGAGACTCTCTCATTTATAAAACTTGGGGACCTCCCACAGTTTCCCATTCCCCGTGACCTTGGCAAAGGGGTCAGTGCACAGAATAAACTGGTTGAGAGGGAAGGTCCTAATATTTATATGGGAAGCCATTAGCAGGCAATATCTTATCTACCTTCTGTTTTGAAGTGGAGGCTGAGGGCAATAGCATTGGAGCTGCCTCTGAATGCCCTGACATGCTCTGTTTTGCCATCCATGCTCACAGTTGGGTTATAGCATGTTCTTATTGTTGCAGGAGGAGAGTGATGGGTGCAGGAGAGGGAAAAAAAAAAAAAAAAGAGGAAAAAAAAAAGAGCTCAGATCCCTAACTGCTGAATTTTAAAGCCACACAAAAGCTCCCAAATCTATCCTGATACCTCCTCGGACAATGTGTTTCAGCCAGCTGGTCCCTGTGTGGATGATGTCCTGTTCTACAATGAGGCAGGCCTAGCTGGAGGATGGAGTGATCTTTCCTGGTCTTAGAACATATTAACCTATGAAATAGCTGTAGTCTTGTGATCTCTCCTGAGCCTTCCCCAGATGTTGAGGATAGCTTTGAATGCAGAGGTGGTCAAATATTTTCTCCAGCAGAAAATGTCATGGAGAGTCTTTGGCAGTGAAGAAGAAAATGAAGATGAAAGTGAAGATACAGCAGTGGTGAGGTTCCTGCAGAACTTTTAATGTGAGAGGAGAGGCAGTGACTCCCTGAGAAGGCAGGCACATAGGGCATGGAGGACCAGCAGGTATGCGGATGCTGGGTAGGTAGAATATCTAAACTGCAGCAATATTGCACACTGCTTTTCTGTAGGAAATGTGGCAAAAACCAAACCACAACCAAGCTGAAGAATGAGGCAGAGGGATTCCAAATTCCCTGATATTTTACTTGTTAAATCTTCAGCAAAAAGAACCCTCTGCTCCTAGGCTGCTGTGTAGCTGTGGATATAACTTCATAGTACCCTTTTATCCAGTCTGTATCCTCATATGATGCTGAGAGTCCAGGTTGGGCTGGGAATGGGAACAGAACCTTAGACATAATGAGACTCATTGGAAGCAGCAAAGTCGTTGGCATTGGGTTACCTCCAGTCTGCAGATTCATGGTAGCTGGGGCCAAAAACCACCAGTAATATCCAGGCAAAGGCTGGAAAAGTCTGCAAGAGTGAGGGACACCAACCTCACCACGTAGTTCACCAGTCTGAGAAAAGCGAATTCCCAGAGCCAAGAGAATGGTTGCTCCCCCTTTCCAAGCCCAGCATGGGATGAGTTCACATGGAACAGAAGAAATCCATTTTCTAAACCAGAAAGTTGCCTCTTGGCAGCGTTCTGATTACATATATGCGTTTAAAAATCAGGCTGTCCTGCACCCATGAGGGATGTTTCTATGTTCCTGTGTAGCTTTTGTTCTAGTTAAGTATCCGGATCTGTCTATTTGAATTGTTTGTACCAAGATGGATTTCTGAGGTGTTACTATTTGTAGTTGCTGAAATTCTACCCTGACACCATCACATGCTGATTACTAAATGCTGAGAAATGTAGGATCTTGGCTCTTAACCTGGGAAAGACGCTTGATGACTTCAAGGAACAGGCAGGCCGGGGACCGATCAGGGGGAGGCGGTACACCACATGTTGGCCTGCTGCTGAACCAGGGAAGGAAGCATAAATTGTCAGAGAGAACACAGGGTTTTGCCTAAGTTACAGATGCCCATTTGCTGGATGGGCCAGGTCAAACATGAGTTCATTGATGGGATAAACCAGGGCTCTGTTCATGTAACTGGGGAAGGGCCTGGTGTGGAGTAGCTGCATGGGGAAATAATCTTCATGTGAGCCAAATCTGCTTCTTTGTGCACCCAGAAAGATGCTGGAGACACATAGCATGTCTGGTTCCCAAAGCTGGTCAGAAACACCCCTCATTTCCTCCCAAGAAGGATGCTGGAGCCTTTCAGCACCACATGTGAACATGGCCCAGGCAAGTGGGGACATTGGCACTGGCATCTGGCATGGTTCAACTCTGAGTGCACCACAAACAGTTGTCGTTTTGTTCTTCTAAAAGGAAATAGTACATTCTTGGGAGAGCAAACAGTTCATAACCTTCCTACACCACTCCCTGCCACTCTCCTGGAGGCTGGATCCTCTGGGTAGGGCTGTGGACCCAGGCTCCCCCAAGGAGTTAGACCCATGCCAAAGGTGGTGCTCTGCAGGAGGAGCCGTGGTCCCAGTGAGTGTGCAAAAGTGGTGATATAATATAGCTAGGGCAAAAACATGGGGCTGTCTGACAGACAGTGGTAACACACTTGGCCACCCAAGGAGGCAGATGGCTAAGGGGATGCAGGGTTTTGGGAACTGTTGGTGTTAAGGGCTGGCTGCCAACCTCATGCTTCCATCCCATTCTCTCTGCTGCCATGAAAGGGCTCTGGATCAGGTATAGCTAAATTCATTCTCAGTGGCTATATCTTTTCACTCTGCTGTTACCAGTCTGTGCCATGAGATGGGTCTGGCCTAGATGATCAGAAACCCATTGCTGGATGCCAACCAGGGCATGGAGTTATACGGTGAGGCACAAAAAACATGCTCAGCATCTTAGGACCTGTTGTACATTTGGGATTGGAAGCCTCCCATCTCCCTGATCTTCCTCCCTTACACTGGAAACCCACATGAGAAATTTGGCACAGTGAGAGTGCCTACTGATACTTCTTTTATGTCTGTACGGGCAAAAAAGCTGAGGGTGATGGAGGGCAGCACCAACAGTCATCATGTTTGGACAGGACCTACCCATCCTACCTGCTGAGGCCCAGCTGCGTGTTTGGGACTACCACTGGAGCCATGCAGATATTTGCCTGTTGATGGTCATATCCCAAAACATTTTTGTTCCTGTAAAGCCTTGAGAAAATGTTCTGCAGGAGATGTACAGGGAGCGGCTAGGAACTGCAGCTGTGAGTGCCCCAGGCAGAGTTCCCCGGTGAGATTTTGTGAAGGAATTCTGCATTCCTCCTGCTGCTTTGCCCTGCTTTTACACTTTGCTGTCAGCTGAAAGTGACTGGAGCAAAGAGATGTAGTGTTGTTCCCTGGTAGACTCTGCAGAAGCTTTTCAAAGGAATTGGAGGTACATGAAGACCTTCTTCAAGTTGTTTTTACTGTGAACATGTAATGCCTTGTCTTAAATGCCTTGGTTCTAGCAGAGGTATATTGCTGATGGGACTGTAAGACACATGTCATGTCCTCTTGGAGTCTCTGTCTTGGGATAAGGTGTCTGGTTGGAGAAATGCCTCCAAGAACTCATCCCTTGTCTTCAGATGCTACACATGCAATGGGAAACTAAATGGAGACAGAGCACAGATTTAAACATTGTCCTGTTATTGTCTGTACTGCACAAACCTTGGCAAAATTTTAGCTCATTTCAACAAGTGCTCTTTGGACAGCATACAGACATGGTCTAAGGATAGTCCAGGGCCAGGACCATTCCCAGCAAACAGCCTGAATGTGGCTGCAGTGGACTGGGAGAAAGCAGTGGGGATGGAAGCCAAGCTGGGTCACTTGGCCTCGGGGACAAAAAGTACTCTCTGTCCCATTTGTTTAGTAATGTAGATTAATCCAGTGTATTTTCAAATCCATTGCTGTGCATTATCTGCTGTGGACTAACTGTGCTAGGTGACCTCTTTGAAGGCAAATGATCTTAACTCTTCACATTCTCACATCTCTGGGTAAGTAACACAAATTGCCCCACATAGAGTTCAGCCCTCACATTTTCCTGTACTCACCTGGGTGAGTGCTCAGCACCCAACACTCTGCAGTTGCTTGCTGGGTCAAGACAGGGCAGTAACCAGGAAGCTTCTCTAAAACACGGCCTTATTTGTCTTCAGATGTAGTGATTGCTAGGACTGTGAATCATATAGCAATAAATCTTCATGTTAGCCATGTTTGGTCATGCCAGTTCTGTTACCTTTGTTCCATCTGTGTTATAGCCTCACATCACCTTCTCTAGTAAGTGATCTGTCACAGCACTACATGTGTGCCACTCAGAACAATTCTCCATTCACAGCTTCATGACTTGTTTTCCATAGCTTCCCCACATGTTCTCAGTTGTTTAGTTTACATTGACTGCTCCTGCTAATTCAAGTTCCTTGTGGCCCTGTTTTTCAGGGGTACAAAAGTCTTGAATTTTCTATCTGCCTGAAGCTTCTTGTCTGATGCTACAGGATCCTTTGACGCAGAGCATCCTACAGTGCGTGAAAATTCAAATCTTTCTCCTCCACAGCCCTGAATAAAACTGCATCTGGGGACATCTGTGTATGAGGAGTCTACATTTGTGCTGCCGGGTGCAGAACTCATATAGCCTCAGCAAGAAAGCTGACTAGTGCCTGAACATCATGACTGCATCTACCCTTGTAGGACAAGTCTAGTCTCCTGAGGCTAACCAGTATTGCTGGGCTGAGCTCATACTAAAGAAATCCTTTTGCCATCAAGGAGTATCCACATGCAAACTACCTTTAGGGAATGGTTGCTTGCTATTGTAATTCCCAAACAGCACCTGAGTCACGTCTGGCATAGTGCTAGCTGGATCAGGCCAGACTTGAACCATGGGCCATTCCAGATTTTAGCCTCTGGATGAATTTAATCCAGAGCCTGTGCCCTCATGCTGTATGATTTACTAGTATAGGTGTAGCCTTTGTCATAGGGAAAGGGCAAGAAGTCACAGTTCCTCATGTGTGGAGTTCTAGGCAGAGAAGTTGAATGGCTGGTGCCTTCTTGGGCCTAGATGAGGAGCTGTAAAACCTCAGGGTGAGCAAACCATGAGTTATGTCCCCCATCCTCATTCCATGGCATATTTTTTGCTCTTATCTGTGCTGGAGTGCACCCAGGTCTGCAGGAGGCACCTGGACACACTTCAGGGGACTTCCAGCTCTGTCCCAGGAAACACACAACTACTGATAGAACTGTAAAATCTTCCACACACACCTACTGCCCACTTGCAATCCCCTTGCCCACCCAAAACACTCCAAACTTTCATTAAAACTTTCTGTGAATTTCATCCTCGACCAACTATCCATATTTACCGTTGACTATATTTAAGCCTGATAATAACACATAATGGCTTTTTTTGTTCCAGCCAAGTGCAGCGAAGCTCGATGCTAGATCAATTCACTCTGGCCATAGCGAACAAACAGCCTCTCCATGTCCACAGACCGTGATGTACAATGCATATTCACCTGGGCTGGAGACACTCCAAAGCAAGGTCTGTGCTGCTGAACACAGGAGGGATCCCCTAGCCAGTCTTGCTCAGGTGCTCTTCTCTGAAGCTCAAAGTGATCCCTGAAGTTATCAGTCCCATGATGTGCTTCAGCTCAAGGTCCTGGAAAGGTGGCTAGAAGATAAGACCTGGCATGGGGATGGAGGCAGCTGTGTCATGAAGTCTGTTGGCTGGCAGGGGGGCTCATAGACCTGGTGCCTAGACCTCTACTAGCTAGCCTTCCCCATCCTTCCCAAACAGAGATGTCCTTCTGTGACACAAGGTGCAGAAGCAAGCATATCACATGTAAATCCTGGGGCCTGAGACTGCAAAGGAAGCAAACTAGTGCATGTGTAGAGGTGCTTTCAATCATGAGCTATGCTTTAACCACAAGCAATGTCAGGGCTGCTTTTTTTTTTATTATTATTTGTTCTTTAATTTGTCAGAGGAATCTGTCCTGGCTTCAGGACCATAATGGTCTTCATTATTGGGTGACATATGTCTCGTAGCAGCTCAGTTCAAGGTGCTCAGTTCTCATAGCACACTCAGTTCAAGGTGCATGGGAACACCTGGAACACGCCACTGATCCCTCCCCACGTCCTTGCTTTCCTTTTTTCTTTTCCTGGTTGTGTCATCCACTTCAGTACTCCCCTACACAATTCACTTTCACACCAGGACCAAGCCTAGAGGTGAGTTGCAACATTCTTCTCTTTTTCCGATAGATATTGGAAGAGAGAGGGGCACTGGGCGCATCCAGGAGGGGGGATCTGAAGACATCTCCTTTCACCTCTGTTTGCAGGGAGGTGTTTTTTCCTTCTGTACTTTCATATCATGCCTAGCAGTAGTATAGGTGCAACTGATACACAAGATAAGAAATGAAAGGTGCCAGTCCCACCAGCTTCTTCCAGAAATCCTGTTGTTGGAAATTTTACTGCTACCTGTAAAACCATTGTGCGGTGCAGGATGGTGCTGTATGTGTTTCTTTGTCCTTACGTCAATGCTGCGAATAAGGGGTAGAAAAACAAGCATGCAGTCAAGTCTGTCCTGTTAAACTTCTCTGAGAACTGTAAAAGCAACAAGACCCAGACTTTGGGACACAGACTGCAGCCCCATGCTCTTAGAGACCACAGCAACTGCAGAAAGAGCAAGTAAATCAGTGAGAGCAATGTGGGTGTTGCAGAGCTGAAAAAACAGAACTATTATCGGTACAGAAGGGCAGCTAGCAGGAAGCTGGTGATTAAAAGGCAAAGGTTTGTGCTACGATAGAGGCTGTCAGACATCATGGGAGGTAGTCACGTAAGAGCGGGCTGTGCCCTGCTGTTCACAGGACACTGGAGAAAAGCACAGTTACAAACAACACCATTAGTTAGTACAGATAAACCATTTGGGGGGAGAATGCAACAGTAAGCAAATGGTTTTAGTACTCAAGGACCATGATTATTTTTGAGCGCAGTGGGGTAGCAGGGTGGCGGTAATAAAAGGGATGGTGGGTCTGTTGATTCTGAGTCCTTGGCTTATAGGCAAGCCAAACAGAAAAAAAAATGTTAAAGACTGCTAATTAAGAAAGCTAAATTCATTTTGCATCCCAAGCTAAATTCATTTTGCATCCCCAGCACCAAGCAATAGACAGCAGCCAGTCACAGAGAGGCATGCTGCTTAACAAAATGGCAGCCAAAAAATGGTGGCACCTTGTCCTAAAAGGGCGATGCCTTTTTCTAAAATGGCAGCAAAATCAAAATGGCGCCCCTGCCCCCCCTTGCATGTACGTGTGTGGAGAAAGGCCTTCAAGGCTGCTGCATGTCCTGGTCCTGCCAGCCAATGACAGCAGAGCATGTGAGAAAGGGTGTGGGGTTTCTGGAGTAAATGGCTGC
The DNA here is from genome assembly GCF_009769625.2 of Cygnus olor. NCBI lineage: Eukaryota > Metazoa > Chordata > Aves > Anseriformes > Anatidae > Cygnus > Cygnus olor. Next base: position 5,899,474 of record NC_049194.1, on the reverse strand, counting down.
TGAGGCTTGCAGCAGAGCTGGGTAGTGGGACTGTGGGCCTCCGCTGGCCCCAGGTGCTGCTGTGGGCACCTCGGTGTCCGTGCAGGGCACATCATGTCACATGGGCCTGAGGAGCTTTCCTCATGGGAAATGAGTGGTGGCAGAAAGGGGCTGACGAGAAAAGGTGGTGGGTGGTGGTGAAGGAAAGGCTGGGGTCTGTGGCAAGACATCTGTGCCCCATGGGAGTGTGGGTGTGTCGGCACCCTGTGTGTGGTGCTCTAGTGGTGACCTGTCTGCAAAGAGAATGCTGGAGGTAGAGTCACAGAATCATAGAATATCTGGAGTTGGAAGAGACCCATAAGGATCATCGAGTCCAACTCCTGGCACCACACAGGTCTACACAAAAATTCAGACCATATGACTGAGAGCACAGTCCAAGCACTTCTTAAAGTCCGACAGGCTTGGTGCAGTGGCTGCTTCCCTGGGGAGCCTGTTCCAGTGCACAACAACCCTCTCAGTGAAGAACCTCTTCCTGAGGTCTAGCGTAAACCTCCCCTGCCGCAGCTTGACGCTATTCCCATGGGTCCTATCACTGGTGACTAAAGAGAATAGATCGGCGCCTGCCCCTCCACTCCCCCTCATGAGGAAGCTGTAGGCCATGATGAGGTCTCCCCTCAGTCTCCTTTTTTCCAGGCTAAACAGGCCAAGTGACCTCAGCTGCTCCTCTTCCACTCTGGGCCCTTCAACAACCCCGTAGCCCTCCTCTGGACACTCTCCAACAGTTTCACATCCTTTTTGTACTGGGGTGCCCAGAACTGCACACAGTACTCGAGGTGAGGCTGCAACAGCGCAGAGTAGAGCAGGACAATCACTTCCCTCGACCGACTAGCAATGCCATGCTTGATGCACCCCAGGGTATGGTTGGCCCTCCTGGCTGCCAGGGCACACTGCTGGCTCATATTCAGCTTGCTGTCAACCACAATCCCCAGATCCCTCTCTACGGGGCTGCTCTCCAGCGTCTTGTCGCACAGTCTGTACGTATAGCCAGGGTTGCCCTTTCCCAGGTGCAGGACCCGGCCCTTGATCTTGTTAAACTTCATGTGATTGGTGATCGCCCAGCTCTCCAATCTGTCCAGATCTTTCTGCAAGGCCTTTCCACTCTCAACAGAGTCTACAACTCCTCCAAGTTTAGTGTCATCAGCAAATTTGCTCAAAATACCTTCTAGTCCTCCATCCAAATCATTTATAAAAACGTTGAAGATGACTGGCCCTAAAACGGAGCCTTGAGGGACCCCAGTAGTGACCATCCACCAGACTGATGAGGCCCCATTTACCACAACCCTTTGAGCCCTACCTGTCAGCCAATTGCTCACCCATCGTATGATGTTTTTGTTTAGCTGTGTGCTGGACATTTTGTCCAGTAGGATCCTATGGGAAACTGTGTCAAAAGCTTTACTGAAATCCAAAAAGATCACATCAGCTGGTTTCCCTAAGGTAAATGTACCTCAGGTCTTCTTGCTATTGCCCAAGCCCCTCTGCGTACCCCCCTTCCACTTCCCCCACCCTCCCACCCCACCCCCAGCTACACAGTGCACCCAAAGCCATGGCCATGCTGGGGTCAGTGTGTACCCATCACTCAGTGCCCTGTCTGTGGTGTTTGCAGATCCATTCATGGAGCTCATGGAAGGGAAGAAGATCTCATGGAAGAAATTCCTCACCTTTTTCCTCTTCAGCTTCGTATTCAGCTCCTGCCTCTTTGTTTCTCTTCGTCAGTTCAGGACTCCCAAGCCAGAAGATCACAGTTCCCATCTCTCTACTCAAATGCCTCTTGCTGAAAATACCAGCACACCACCAAAGAGTGAGCACAGGCTGACCATCCTGCTGTGGAGTTGGCCCTTTGGGCAACACTTTAATTTCAGAAACTGCTCAGAGTTATATGGCACACCAGACTGTTACTTCACTGTCAACCGCAGCTGGTCCCAAAAGGCAGATGCTGTGATTATGCATCACAGGGATGTGTGTTGGGACACAAAAAGACTGGCCCAGATCCCCAGACTCCCATCCCAGCGCTGGATCTGGTTCAACTTGGAGTCTCCAAGTCACTCTCCAAACTTAGGTGCCATGGACAACCTCTTCAACCTGACTATGTCATACCGAAGAGATTCAGACATCTTCAGCCCCTACGGGGACCTGCAGCTCCTCAGCCAGCCCCAGCCCTTCAACATCCCATCCAAGACCAAGATGGTAGCTTGGGTAGTGAGCAATTGGCAAGTAGGCTCCCACCGGGTAAAGTACTACCAGGAGCTGAAGAAATACATCGCTGTGGATGTCTATGGGCAGCATCACTTGCCCCTGCCCAGGGACAAGCTTCTTCCCACTGTGTCCCAGTACAATTTCTACTTGGCCTTTGAGAACTCACAGCACGAAGACTACATCACTGAGAAGCTCTGGTGGAATGCTTTGTCCTCTGGCACTGTCCCTGTTGTGCTGGGGCCGCCCCGAGAAAACTACGAGCGCTTCTTGCCCCCTGACTCCTTCATCCATGTCGATGACTTTCCCAGCGCCAGTGACCTGGCACGGTACCTGTGGGAGCTGAGCAGGGACACTGAGCGATACCAGCGCTACTTTCAGTGGCGCAAGTGGCTGAAGCCTGTGGTGGGGACCAGCTGGGCCCTGCAGGTCTGCAGAGCCTGTCACTTCCTGCAGACAACAGAGACCAGATACCGGGTGGTGCCCCATCTGTCTGAGTGGTTCGTGTAACTACTGTTTGCTCAGCTCTCTGCTCTGTTGTGATCATTTTGTCCTTGCTGGGGTTGCAATTCTGTGGGTGAAATAGCAATATATAGATCATAAACCTGTTTCAAGGACTTTGTACTGTGCAAAAGTCCCACTGAAAGTGGCAGCCACATTGTGTGGCTGCCTGCTGCTGCAGGATGGCCAGGTCCTGACCCTGGTTTGCCTCAGGCCCTCCCTGACTGCCTCTGGGGTGCTGCATCAGGATGCTCAACAGGCTGGAAACTACTCACTTTATTTTACAAGTCTGGGGTTTTTTGGACAGCTTAGTAAGGCAGAATGGGTTTGAGGAAGGGTCTGACAGAAGCACAGTGGTGTAGGTGAGGTGCTGAGGATGCCCCTAAAAGCACCGTGAGGTTTGAGCACCCATAGCACCCTGTGGTAAGGAGATGCTTAGTAGGGCCATGTGATGTGCTGCCTCCTCCCATATGCCTGGACATGGCAACTTCTGGCAGCAGCTGATGCCTCTAGGCTGTGTGCTTCTGTGTTTGACCTCTATCAAGATTCCTGCTGCTGTTCAGGTCATACCACTGGAAACTTTCCAAGTTGGGGAGCCCCATTGCTTGGAGATGGGGGACCCAGCTCTGCCTTCCCAGGTTCCCTGCTGATACCTCCAGACATCCAGTGTGTTTCCCCGGCTGCTGCTGAGCCCAGAGCTGAGGTTTTCAAAGGTCTGTCCTAGCCCCAAGATATTTCCATGAGGAAAGTCAGCTCAAAGTCCAGCTCTGTGTATAGAGATATAATTGTTTTCTCCATCAGTAGCATTTAGTAAAGATTTCCAAAGAATTCCCTCTACATTTCCTTGTGCAGTTATTCTGTATCAGATGGTCCATCAGCAAGACCTTAGCTTTAGGATTGAGAGTCCCTTATTTTCATTAGTGGCCTTTTCCACCACCACCACCACCCTTTTCTTTTTTCCTCTGCTTTGCAGATTGGTTGAATATGTTGATCATCACAAGCCTAAGAGTAAATCCTTCACTCTGAAATCTGAACTTGTATCCCTTCCCACTGTTAGCGTCCTGAAGAACCTTTGCTGGAACTTAGTGAACCCCTTTGAAAATTCAAGTAGCGAAATGTACCACATCATCTTTAGCCATGGGCTTGCTAACTGCTTAAAAGAAGATCAATATATTTGTCACATCAATAAAAATTGATGAATTTTTATTGCATAATAATTGTTTCTGCCCCTGCCTTGGCTGCCTGCAGACACACACCTCCTTCCTCCTTTAGCCCGTAGCTCTTGGAATCATCAGCCAACCCTGGTGTTCTTCCCACCTTTAAAGCCTGTTCAGTTCAGAGCAACTGGAGAAATTCAAGATATTAACACTATTAACTGAGCTGGTATGGATCTGAAATAGAGATAAATAATATTCTGCAGGTGAGCTCAGTGAGCAGTCTCTTCCTGTTGATGGGTGGCACTGGGGAGTTGGAATGGATGGTTGCTCATTTCACTGCTCTTGCTAGATTTGGGAGATGACACCTGTCCCAGGGTTAAATCCTTCTGCCTTAAGACTGCCATTGGGAAAGCTTCAACTTTGAGCATTGGCTTACAGCACTGCTTTTCTCTGGCACTGCCAGCAAAACTGATTACGAAATGGAGTGTTTGATTAAACCAAGCAGCAACAGGGCCCTGCGCATGCAGGCACAAAGTCCAGCTGCTTGAAAAGTATGTTCCCATTAAAAAAAGCAAATGTAAATTTACAGGAGCTGTTAGAGCTGACCTGTGCTGCATGTGTGAACACAGACAAGAGGCGCTTGCTCGTGGCTTTAACCAACATCATATAAAAAGCCTTCCCAGGAAGACACCACAGTGTAAAGCCCCATGAACACCTTCAGATCACCTGTAGTATTTTTTGCTAGCCTGTTTTGAAGGGATGTGCTGTGGAGAGGAAGGGGAGTTGGCAATGTAGGTTGTATTGGGGCTGGACACACAGTTTTAGTCCTGCTGGAGGCTTGGTGTTGGTGTTTACTGAGATCACTCTGCACATTCAATAGATGTCTTAACAAACAGCCAATTCAGTTCCAGCTTGGATCTCTTTCCTTTAAGCAACCTCCCTTCCAATGGGGAAGCCAATGCTTGTGAATAGGGGCTTCACTGCACACCCCCAAGACCTGTTTGCACAGCCCCTCACCTGGCTGGGGGTGCTGGTTGCCACTCCTTGCCATGAGCTGCACCCAAGGCTGCCTGTGGCCTTCTGGAGTGAAACGTGCCCTGGACTGCCTGAAATTCTCCATAACGAACCCACTAGCAACAAGTGAGTATTGTACTCACTCATCAAGTGAGTAAACAGCATGTCAGCAAAGCAGGCTGAGTGGAAATTACAATGCAGCAATGTCATTAAAAAGGTTAAGCTTCCATCAAGCTGCCTTAGTGGTCTCCTCAGAAATAAACTATACTGCTTGGTGATGTCAAGAGATCAAGGAACATTGTTATCTGTTATGAAACGCAGGCATAGCAGGAGCGCTGGGAGCCCACCCAGCACAGTGCTATGGAGCAGGTTGATTTAGGTCCTCACTCGGGTTGGTTTACAGAGGAGCTCAGGACAAGGCGGCAATGTTGCACCATGAGCTGCTGAAATTACAGGACTGCATCAGTTCAAAGAACAATGGGACAAATTCCACCCCCCCACAAAAAAAAAAAAAAAAATATCACCAAGAACCACTTAACGGAAAAACATCCTCGTACCCGCTGGTTTAGGACATCCCCAAGTTGAAAAAAAAAAAATGGTTAAAAATGCCTTTCTAGAGCCTGTTCTGGGAAGGCACAAAGCATGGCCCTGCAGCCATGGCTTTTATGAGCGTGGTTGCTGCTGGTGATTGCTTTTGGTTTATGACTGATTATCAAGTGCAGAGATGTTTGGCTCCCTGCTCTCAGTGGAGCTGCTATGGTGTTGTACCCAGTTGCATCGGTGTTAATACCAGAGCAGACATCCTGACTGGGTCAGCCTCATCCCTCCATGAGGCCCAGGGTCTCCAGGGTCCTGGGGGAGCCACAGGGCTCCTGCTGATCCCGAGGCCGGCCAGCCTCTGAGGCTGCAGGAGCAAAGGCTAAATACATATGCAGAGAGCAGTTTTATCAATGCTGACCTCACCCTCAGCCCCCAAATTGTACCACAGCCTTTGAGAGCGTGACAAAAAAATACGAATTTGTGTGTCCTTGAAGCATTCAGGCCTGAGGATACCATGGGGCTTTGTTGGAGCTTGCCCCCAGCCAGGCTTAAACCATGGGCCTCGAGGAGGGGCTGGTAGGGACATGGGGACGGCAGGACAAAATATAGCACAAACCATCCTGCAGGGATGCCTGTGGGTGACACAGAGCCATGCACAGGCTGAATTTGTTCCAGGATGGGAAAGCTGACACCGCAATTGGGCAACTTTGGAGGAGGCAACTTAATCGAAGGAAACATCTGGAAGGCTGTGCCAGGGCCTGGGGCTGGGAGACCGCACTGAAAAGCCGCAGTCCTGGAATGCTGGTGCTGGGGTTTGCAGCCTCCTTGCCCAAAAGGTTTTTCCCATCTGCACCCACTTGAGTAAATGCCATATGCCAGTGTAAGGGCTGCTTCAGTCCCTCACAAAGATGAAATGAAAATGCCTCAGTTCCTCCAAACCTCCCGTGTTTTTACCCAAAGGTGATAGGAGTCAAACTGAAATGTTTCCAGCTGAGGCTTTTGGGCAGAGATGGTTCAAAAAGCAGGGAAGGGGAGAGGTTTAGAGGGGTATTTCCCCCAAAGAAGAGCAAAAGGCTGATCCTCATGGGGAACTGGGGAGATAATAACATAAAAAATTGAGTTTTGGGGGCGGGGTGTAAGTATAACTTTGCAATCTAAGGCTCGGGGTGGTCAGCCTTCAGCAGTGCTGGCAGGGCACAGGGAGCGGTGCAGGGTTCTCTCCCTCTGCTGGGGATGGGAAAGGGCAGTGGCCACTGACCCCAACCATTTCCAGAGCTTAGGAAATAGCCCAGTGCAGGGGACAGGAAACTGCTGTCCTGGCAGAGGGTGAAGCTGCTGTCCGCAGCCCAGTTGAGCACCCACAGGCTTTGCATCCACGGGACCCCTGCCCAGCAGAGCCCTCAGGGCCATAAGAGAGTGGAGAGGAGAGGCGAGGCAGAGCTTGGGAGAAACAAATCCTCACCCACCCAGTGCAGTTTGTAATTTGGGAGGATAACAAAAATGTCTTGGATACACCAAAACCCTGCAAATGCAGCAGCTGGAGCTTTCTGTGCTGAAGAGCTTCATCACAGCAAGGTTTGTCTTCAGTGCATGAAGGTGCCTGAACCAACCCTGTAAAATCAATTATTTCCAGCTTTCTGAGCCTACAGGCAGATACTCACCGTGCTTTAGAAACCTGCTTCTCTTTTTGTCTGATGATACTGGGAGAGGGAACATGAAACTGAAGACTGTTTTCTCCACAGCTGTCTAGCACCACTGAGCTCCCTCCTTCCCTTGCCACAAATCCCCAGCAGCAGCTGAAGCAACAATTATTAGTGTTCCTGGGTTTCACATCGTTGGTAGTGCCTTCTAGGAAAGAGATATGGGGAAAGACACAACTATATATATGCTTGATTTTTTTTTTTTTTTTCTGGAGGCAGGCAAACTGTACACTCTGGTCTTCACTTTTACTGTGGGCTTTCCAGTTTGAAGTGTGGCTGGGTTTATTTTCCCACGGTATTTCTTACCAGGAGGTAATTGTGAGACGCTCAAACCATTCAGTGGGGTTGAGCACCCTCAGCATCCCATTTCCTAGCTGTTTCTTCTTCCATTTAAAAATGAAGAAATGAGTACAGTACATCTTTTGGGAGCTTGGGATTTCAAGCTGGGGCTTTAAAGCAAGCATCAGCCAGTGAAACTCTCCCACATACACTACGCAAGCAGGCAACACACACCCCATCTCCAAGAAATTGCACTCAAAATCCGTGCAGCCCCAGCCCAGCAGCACATTCGCCTGCATGCTGTTGCCTGCAAACATTGTTTTCTTTCTATTTTTTTTGTTCTCTTGAATGAGTCAGATTTTCCAAGCAGCCCTCTCCAATTTGGTCATTATATCTTCAGTTTGTCCTCTTTCTTTCTTTCTTCCTTCCTTCCTTTCTCTTTCTTCCTTCCTTCCTTTTCTTTCTTCCTTCCTTTCTTTTTCTTTCTTTTCTTTCTCTTTCTTCCTTTCTTCCTTCCTTCCTTTCTTCCTTCCTTTCTCTTTCCTTTCTCTCTCTTTCTTTCTTTTTTCTCTTTCCTTCTTTTTCTATTTTCTTTCTTTTTCTTTCTTTCTCTCTCTTTCTCTCTTTCCTTCTCTCTTTCTCTCTTCCTCTTTCTTTCTCTCTCTCTCGCTCTCTCTTTCCATCTCTCTCTTTCTTTTCTTCTTTCTTTTCTTCTTTCCTTTTCTTTTCTTTTCCTGGACAGGCTGGCAGTGGGATTACAGCCTTTCTCAGCTTCTTCAGCACACGCACACACACACACGCACACACACGTACAAGGATTTATGAGTCTCAAAAGATGCTTCATAAAATATTTACAGAGCAGAGCTTCGAGTGTGAGCATTTGACTCGGCCACGAGCCGTCCATGGCTGTCAGGCCTCTGGGTGGCATGATGGGGGGAATATAAACAGACCTTTTTTTCCATTCCCCCCCAAAAAAACTCTATAAACCTTTGTGATTCAAAAGTGTTTTAGCTTTTTTTTTTTTTTTGGTTCTTCCCCCCTCTACCCGGTGCCAGGGGCAGCGGGCAGCTCACTGGCTTTGCTCGTTATGCTTTTACAGGACACTGCTGCAGGCTCTTCCCACCGCTCCATGAATGTGGTGGCAGTGTAAACAACTTACGGCTTAATCATGTGTTAAAACAAGCAACACATTAAATGCGGGAGATGCTCAATGCAATAACTGGGGGCAGCACTTGTTCAGTGGGGGCAGTGACCACTGTGAGAGGCTGATGCCTGTTCAGTGGGGTCAGGAAGTTCGAAGCAGGGTTCGAATGCCCTCTGGGGTGGGCACAGCGCTGCCCATGCCCGCAGCATGGAAACATGTCTGCATGCTGAACTTGGCTGGGATTCCAAACTGCAGCATTTCCCCCAAAATGAAATATAAACCATCATAATCATCCTAATATGAAGAGCAACAAAGCCTCAGCCAGTGCCTGTTGCTGACTGTGAGGTGTTTTCCCTCATAAAACATGCTTCTAACCTCAGTGCTGCTTCCGGATAAGCAAATGAAATGTTTTTCTGGCTGACCTTATCTAAACCTTGCATCTTTTCTCTTCTCTTCTCTTCTCTCTTCTCTTCTCTCTTCTTTTTTCTTTTCTTTCCTTTTTTTGGACATGATTTTGTCAGAATCAGTGCATCCCTATGGGTCACTTCGGCTGGAACAAGCCTTTGCACCAACCCAACTGAAAAAGCCTTTACAAGCAGGGGGCAAGGACAGTGATTCATGTGGCCAAACCAATATCCTATGCAGGCAATGCCCCAGTCCTGGTAACATTTTTAATTGGTGGTTTTGCATAAATATTGTTTTATGATGATGGAATAAAAGAAATGGGGGCTGTTGGCAGGAAACTGGAGCTTCTGCCACTCCTCCCTGCTTTCCGGAAAGAAAAGCTAAATTTCCCATTTCCCTGCCCATCCTAATGCCGTGCTGCTATCATTTACACATAGGCAGCAGTAAAAGATGAACCACAGAGAAATCAATGTAATTCTCCTTTTATTTTCACTTTACCATGAGTATGTAACAGCATCACACCCGAGTTTATGTTTGTTTAAAAAAAATCATACTGTACTTTTTCCCATTGTTTAGAATAAATGGTAAAAATGTAATAAATGTAAACTGCACTTGGCACCATTTGGATCAATAAATAAAATATTAATAAAAAAAAAAAGAGAGAGAAAGAACGCATTACGTAGATGGCACACTATGGTATCTAAATAAATAACATAAGTTACTTTGAATAAATAGAGCGTATCTAAAATATAGATGCATTGCATCAACTTCTGCAGATGGTCGGTCAGACCCAACAATACCAGAAGGGAAATGGATTTACGCAGACAGTGCCGAGCAGAGTCATGGAGACGGGGCTGCCTCCACTCGTGCCCACCCTGCTCCTACCTGCAGCTGCCAAACCTCTGCTTTTTTTTTTCCCCTTTTTTCCTTTTTTTTTTCCTCTTCTTGGGCCTCAAGTTTGAGGCTACGCCTTGTTTAACCAAGAACAAAAACATGTGGTAGCCCTATTTATTGAGAGAAGAAGGCTGAGGTTTTGAATACCAACGAAAAATAATTTGTCTTGATAAACTGGGAAAAATGATTTCTTCCCAGCAAGTTTCTGGACCTGTTTAAATAAGGAACACGACGTTTGCCAGTGCTTTCATCGAGTGGAAACAATGATGTTAGGCCCATTTCCCCCTCACAGATACCAAATCGGGAGTGAGCCCGTTGTCAGCAAATGGGATCCCGACTGATGCAAGTGACAGGCGGAGCCGAGCCAGAGCCAGCGCTGCTGCGCCTCGCGCGCCTCCGGCACCGGCCAGCATTACACAAACACAGGCGCGTTCGTATAGAGATGTGTATAGTAAAACACAATGAAACGTCCCATAACTCATTGTTGGAGAGCCGGGATAACATAACACTCATATTTTGCGTTGTCACAACCACCAGAATAGTTTTAAACATCTCGTTGTGTTTCCAAACCTCCTGAGTTTTCAAACGCTGCGAAACACCCTTGCCTCCTGCCCTTGTGGGTGATGCTGAAGCAAGGCTGCAGCAGTGGATAGGCAAGCTGCAAGGAGAGACACACAAAAATCCTAAAACCACCCCCCAACAGATGTGACACACCATTGTTATTATTAACAATAAGTAATGCATGGGATGACAAGGAACGGAGCCAGACGAGGTTTCGCTGTAGCTCTGAGGAGGGAATTTTCCATCCTTTTGCCTTTTCTGCATTGTAGACATTCTTACAGACAGCTCCAGCTCCTATTACAGCAGAGAGGGCCATAGAAATGGAAAGCATTAGGGAAATATCAGTATTTCTATTGGAACCACATTTCCCTGCCCAGGCAGCAGCGGCACAGCACAGGACTATGCGGGCTGGGTGATGCTCCTGCAGCGGCACAGGGGGACTCAGTGTCACCAAGAGGACAGCCCCAAGCAATACGCACGACAGCGACACGCAAGCCAAAACCACCCTCAGGCGACAGCTGCAACGGGTGCGCTCAGCCCCGGTACTTCTCCAGGAGTCGTGTGGCTGTGAAGCCCAGCTGCAGCCCAGCTGCACTCCAAAAACCCCGCACTCAGCGCACTCGGCCGCTGCACCGTCAGCAGTGAATGTCAGCCACTTCCCCTGCTCCTCTGCGCAGGCGGGATGCTGATGGGGTGAAAAAGACAAGGGCGGTGGGGGGGGAGGGAGATAAAGATTCAGCACAGTTTTTTGCATTGATTTGCAGCGTGCACGCAGTGCATTGGGTTTTCCCTCATGGGCCCGAACTTTTGGGGTTGCAAGCTGGACATGTGCCATGCATGGGTGCGCCAGGGAGGGTTTTGCAGCTGGAGGGGCTGGGGTGCCCGAGCCTCCTCACCTCCGCACTGCTCCCAGCCAGGGGCGAGCATGAGGATGGGACCTTTGGCCTCATACCTCATGCCAGGTCTGCTCTCAGCAGGCACTGCTGAGCTCTTGCACATTGCAGCACCCTAAAACCCTCTGATATTTCTCAAAACTTCCCACAAACAGGCTGTAAACAGACACTTGGGCAATGCAGCAGCTATGAAATCCCACAAGCACCTCCCTGGGCTCAGGATAATGCAGGCAGGGGCAGCTGCAGAGAACCCAGCTGCAAACCCTCCTTACATGGGGCCCGGTGCTGCACTGCTGCTGCAGCACCTTCCCTTCCTTTAGCGCTCGAGTTCCTGACTTTTTTTTTTTAACTGGAGGCTTCTGCAACAAAACTAATTTTAGTTTTATAGTAGTAAGAACTGGAAAGCACCCAAGCCCTTGAGAGTGCCGTTATTATTATTAGATTTGGGTGTATTTTATTTTTTTTCAGTCAGGAGTGAGCCGCTTATCTGCCATGAGCAACCACACTGATAGTGCCCCTCCGCTGCCTCCATTCTACTCCTACTGCACAGCCCCTGGCTGCTTATTTTGGGGGGCATCTTTCTCATTCCCCTCCCATGCAGCCCTCACGGTGCTGCAGCACTTTGCAAAAGCATTTTGTGAGCAGCCAGCTCCGCGCACCTGCAATGTCACACAGCTTTTGCCATCTCAGCAGCCTTTGTGTCCCAGGGTGCATCCACCCGTGCCAGTGCCCCACAGACAGGCTTCGCACCCCATGCCCGCGGCACCGTCTCCTTTTCCCAGTGGTGAGGGGGAAAACTCAGCGTTACAGAATGCAGGCTGCTTTCACGGGGACGCTGGGTGCATGGCCAGCCCTGCTGAAGGATGGTGTTTACATTGCGTCGCTACATCCTGGCTCCGCTCAGCCAAGAGCGGCCGCTGGATGGAAAGCACAAAGCCAGCCCGGCCCCGTGCAGGGGTCAGGCCGCTGCCGCCCCCCCCAGCCTCCCGCTGCCTGCCCTGTCAGGGGGGGGCTGCCGTGTCCCGGGTCTGCACCCCAAAATCCCACATAGCCCCTGGAGCAGCACAACTGCTCCCTGCTCCATCACACAGCTGGGCTGGGAGCGGGGCCACCACTGCCATCAGGGCTATGAGCAGAGCGTTTTCACTCGCGGTGGTTAATGCCCAGGACATGACACCAATATTCTCGTCTGTTTATGATTTGCTTTTTCTGGGAAGAAGGCCAAGGGGAGAAAACCCATCAATCCCAGGCAACAAATTTAGCCTGCCCAGAGAATGCAAAAGTCTGCGGTCTCATTTATTTCTCCGCAGAGTAAACAAGAGTGACACTGCTGTAAATGCGAACCGTAGCCAAAGCCCAGGCCTGAGCCTTCTCCCGCGCACAATTCGAGCCCCACCGCCCTGCAAGGCGATGGGAATTACACCCGTGCTGCATCTGGCAGGGCCAGTCTGGCTTTCGGGGGATCCCAAACCATGGGTGCTCCCAGCCACGCTGCCAACCCAGCTTTGCCAGTGGCCTCGTGGTGCTTTGTCCCCTCCCTGGTGGTGGCACATCTCCAGCCCCACTGCCCGCAGAGGGGTTGAGAGGTTAATCCAGTTACTTCAGATTATCCCGAGTTTTAAAAAGACAAGCCCAGGCTGTGGAGTGTGAGGTGATCACAAAGAGGGCACAAGCGGGCACAGGGAGCGGAGCCAGACCCTTTCCCCATAGCACAAACCGGTATCCGTGCAGCTCTGCTCCACACCAGGGAATCTGGGGGCATGGGACCACCCCTGTGCAGCGTAGGGACCCCTGCATGGCTGCAGTGAAACCAGGGAACCCCACACACAGGTCAGCTTCAGCCCGTGGGGCTCAGCCCCCGCCTGAGGGCACCCGCAGCTGTTTAACACTCCCTGTGCCCGTAACACCCCCCGTAACATGCACTGTGCATGTAGCACATCCTGTCCAGCACCATGGCACCACCTGCACAGCCCTGCAGTGCAGCCTCTTGCTCCTGCCGCCCCAAGCACCCTGGACTCATCACCTCCGTGCAGTTCACACCTGCTTTGCACCCCCTTCCCTTCAGCTGGTGATGTCCCCCGTACGTGTGACACGCTGTGTTCAACACACCCCATGTGCACGCACCCCAAGCTTGCGAAGTGCCCTGCATGCACAGCACACCCTGCGCATGTGTTGCACACCCACTGGCACCCCCAGACCACCCCTCAATGACTGCAGCCTCCGACGGCACTTACAGCTTCCTTTACAGTCCTGTACAGTCACATCACACGTGTATGTGAGCCAGGAAGCAGCGCTTGGGGATAAACGAGCATCGCAGTCTCTTCTCCTCCCACAGCCGCCACTGCCCCAAATGGGGAGAGGCCCTGGGGCAGGCAGCGGTACAGGGCCCATCCCCATCCTCACCACAGACCGTGGCCCCTTGGCCTCGCTGCCGGTGGTTCTGGGGCATCGCCTCCGCCTGGCTACCCCGACCCTTCACACACAGCCACACTCCTTGGCCGAGAGCTCGTTGACGGTGTAGTAGCGGTTGTAGGCATCCAAGAAGGAGACGTCGTCGTCATAGGAAAGCGGCCGGCAGCAGGGCCGAGCCCGGACCTTCTCCTTCCTGATCCTCCTCTTGCTGCGTACACTCTTCAGCGAGAGGTCGTAGTTCCTGACGGCTGCATCACAGGTGCCGCTGCAGTAGCGGAACAGCACCGTCTCATCTGACTCATAGCCCAGGCCCAGCTCGCTGACGCTTACCTCCAACTCTTTCAGGGCGCAGGGTTTGTGGCGAGCTCGTGCGCGCTTCATGCGGTTGCCCGCCTTGGGGAAGAGCGGCAGCTCATGGCCGCCTGAGTTCATAGCCTGGCTGTAGCGCTCCACCAGTGCCGAGATGAGCTGCCGGATCTCCCCCTCCGTGTAGCTCTCGAACAAGCTGCTGTCTGCAAGAAAAGGGGCGGCCGTTAGCAGGTGTCCCCCCTGGTGGGTGTCCCCCGGAGCTGTGGATGTACCCCAGTGCTGGCTCCCTGCTCCCTCCATGCAAGGTTTCACAGAAAATTGCAAAATTGAGCTCGACAACATGTTGCTAAACCACAGTGGCTGCCTGAACCAGCCCTTGGCAGTGAGGACAGGGAAGACACAGGGCCAGTAGCCACTGCAGGGCCACTCAGTGCCCCGGCCAGGTCGCACCCTGCATGCATGGAGGTTCCTTGTTGTGCTGCTGCCACCACCACTGCCTGCAAAAAGTCAGGACCCACAAAAAAAAAAACACACACAACTCCCTCCCCTTTCTTTCTATTGTCTGTTTTCTCCCCTGCCCAGAGCTGTCCCAAACAGCCTCTTTCCCTGCACAACATCAAGCGCATGCCTAAAAGTGAAATTTGGGGGACTGAAAGCAGTACTACTATGTGTTGTGCTCGTGTTTTCCAGATGGCCAGTGGCAGCACTGCTGTGGCTAGGGATCAGGCAGCAGGGCTGCTCCAGCAGGAGCATGACACCGGGGCGTGAGCAGCAATGGGGGCACGGGCGGGTGCTGGCACCTGCAGGTGGACACGGGAGGACCCCGCACCTGCACCAAGCAGCACAGGGGAATTAATGGTGCCAGCGACGGTCCTCGGTGGCATCACCCTGACTTGCAGATGTGCAAAAACGTGGGTGAACTGCCTGGTCCCCACCACGAGGTGATGCTGCAGAAAAGCCACGATGGGGTGGTGAGAAACACCAACAAATTGAATATTTGTGATGATTCCCTGTTGCCTCAGCGAAAGGGCTGCCTAACAAAATCCCTATGCACACAACCATGGCCATGGCCAACAAGCAGACAGTGTCCAACACTGCTGGCAGCATCTTTGTCCCTTTATCCTAACTCTGAGGCTAGGCTTGGTCCAACGCAGTGCCAGGAGAAGCATGGAAACGAGGAGAAAAGCATAATTTGACAGCTTGTCATCAATTTCAAAATTTCAAACCAAAAAGAAGTTCTTCTCGTTTGGAATAAAAGCAAACATGCCTGGGATTTCCAGCAAGTGCAAAGGGACGAGCGCAGCTTTGGGGGAAGTCGCTGCCTCACAGCAGGATGGAGCTGTTCACCCTTGCTTTGAGCTCCCATTTGACATTTCGCATTTTTAAAAACAGCATGGAAATTAAAAGAAAAAAAAAAGAAAAAAAGCCATTTGGTGAAAAAAAAAAGAAAAAAAAGCAGCTTCTTTGCATTAAAATGAGCTGTTTGCATTTGGTTTCCCTGCATGAAGAGCTGATGTGCTTGCACGAAGCTTTGTTGCCCGGAGGCTGCGTTTTCCATGCATGGTTTTCTAGGGACCAGTGCCTCCCGACCCAACCCGGCTCCTTGCTAAACGCTTGTAACCCGCAGATGCAGGAGCAAGAGAGGGAAGGGAGGCAGCAGGGTGAGCACGCCTGGGTGAACACCTGAGGCCACGGTGGCGTCTATGGGCTCAGCCTCATGCAAGCCGAAAACAGCCTCCGCTGGTGTTGAGCAGCCGGGGCGCGGGCGCAGCAGCTTACACTGGGCGAGCAGCGAGCTGTGGCGTGGCAGGGCCCGGGGGGGTCTCCGCGGAGCCGCCGGCAGTGATGAGGAGGATGCCCGTGAGGACAGCGAGGAAGGCAAGGGGCTGTATGTCCGGCTTCCGTTGAACATGTCTCTACAAACTAAAATGGA
The DNA here is from genome assembly GCF_009769625.2 of Cygnus olor. NCBI lineage: Eukaryota > Metazoa > Chordata > Aves > Anseriformes > Anatidae > Cygnus > Cygnus olor. Next base: position 5,883,503 of record NC_049194.1, on the reverse strand, counting down.
TAACATGGAACTGAGGAGCATCGATGCAATGGCTGCAAACTTCCATACCTTCATCTTAGAGCAAGTCAGAACATTGAAACTCTGCAAAACAGGCAAAACAAATATCCTTATTATACGGCCTTCGCCCGTGGCCCCTTCTCTCACCCCCAGCCCCGTGTCTCCAGCCCATCCCCTCCACCCCCAAGACTGGTCCAGCTTTGTGGTGGGGAAACTGAGGCACAGAGATGTGCTGCAGCCCCAGGCTGTGCTGTGCAGGGAAAAGGCAAAGGTGGCTCTTGGCTGGTGCGTCCCAGTTGGTGACAGCGGGGACAAGGAGATGTCCCCGTCCCATGCATCCCTTACAGCAGGCAGCCTCATCAGATGCATTTAAGCCTCCTTTCTGGTGGCTGGATCTCCATGTCGCGCTGGGGCCGATACCCCAACAGGTGGCTGTGAGTAAAGGACGGACAAAGCCATGTCCCACCCCCGCTCCATCGTCCTCACCCCGCACTGAGCCCCACTACAGCCTGCTCTGCCCCCGCCAGCCACCGGCTCACCCAGAGCCGAGACCCCACTGGGATTCAGGGTTACGCTGCCTGACCTCTGCACAAATCCCTGCCCCGCCAGTGGACCAACACGGCTGCCCCCGCTCTGTCAAAACTAGCAAAAAATCACAAAAACCTCAAGAACAGCCCTGGTGCATCCCGGCATCCAGCAACGCAGTGGGCAGGAGCAGCACCAGCACGCAGGGACCACAGGCAGGCCAAAATTCGGGGCTGCAGCGCGGGAGACAAACCTTGCAGGCGGCTGGGACGAGGCGGCAGATGCCCTTACCTGACACCGCTGGATTTTGTCCATCCAAAGCAGGTTGGACGTGGTAGGATTTGAGAGGCGCCAGCGCAACCCTGCTGGGCCGTGGGAGGTCGGGTCCGAATGCCTGCTGGCGAGCTGTCAGCCATTAAATCCCCATCAATGCCAGCCGTCGGAAAGCGGCACTGACTCGCAGTTGCCTCCCAGCCCCTTTTTCTCATTTCAGCTCCTCGCAAACTCCAAACATTTCTCCTTTTTAAATAAATTTTCCACAGGGGGGAGGGGATGGGAGGGGGAAGAAGAGAAGGGGAAAAAAAAAAACCCACTGCCCAGTTTAGCAATATTTGCCAAATAGAATTTACTGGGGGAAAATGTTTATTTTAAAATGGAATTTGACAGATTCACTTTTACCATTATTGTGGAAAACAACGAGAATGCTGTCCCATTGCCAGCAACACTTTATTTTACAGGATGCAGATAATTACATGTTAACTAATAGTAATTACATGCCCTGTAGGTTACAAGATAATTGTATAACCCAGCCAGAGTCTAAATATTTTCAACTGGGCTATAAACAATGCCAAGATAGAAAAAGAATAGTTTAGCCATATAAGGAGGTAAGAGCATGAAATCCTGCCGTGGTACCAGGAGGCAGTGCTGGCTGAGACACCGAGCCGATAAGCACCCGCTGCAAAACTCGTGCCGTGGCTGCACGAGTCGGGGCAAGTGCTCGCAGCTGGCTCATGGGGTGGGCACACACAGGGTGGACGGTGCTGGCCCAAGGGCCCCAGCAAAGCTGCCACAGGGAGGATGACTGTGGCCATTGGGTGTTTGCCCCACCATTAATCACAATGATTAAGTGCCTTCAAGTTGAGATTTCGCCTGTGAGTCAAGAGCTCAAGCAACTGGCAGGAGTGGGGAACAGGCACCAAAAACACTCACGGGTGTCAAATAGATCCCAGCGAGGCATCAGGGCATGGCTGCTAAAGCACGCAGGGCTGAGAAAATTGCAGTTCACTCTCAGACAGCATGCAAAGTGAAGGGGAATAAAAGCCTTAGGAAGAAACAGCTGCCTCAAGGGAAACATGCAGCGGCAGCTTTGGATGCGGGGAAGGGACATGGCTCGTGGTGCCACTCCGACAGCGGTAGTACAGGGTCCGAGCCAGGCAGGAGAGGCTGTGGGCAGGGGCAGGGGCAGGGGCAGGGGCAGCACCACATGGCCAGTCAGCTGCAGGGAAGGGCCTCTGGGTCATTTTGAGACCATAACATTTTAGCAGGGCAGTTTCAGCCTTGCCGCATATCCCATAAAACAGCCTCCTATTTTGGCAGCAGCCAGAAATTGTGTCCCCCACCCGCTTGCTGGTGACCTTTCAAAAGACCAGAACCCTGACTCCAGTGTGCAAAACAATAATAATATATATATATATATTCCAGTCTTTGCCTTCAGTTTCTCTTGCTCTAAAAAGCCACAGCCCACATGTGGCAACCCATGGGGAAAGCTGAAATTCGAGGGGGAGAAAAGGAAAAGCACACACACGCATCGCAGCCCATGACTCACCCAGGCTGAAGCTTGAACTGCGCCCTCCTGTCTTTTTGGTTTCCACCTATTCTAAACCCAGTCCCAGCAACAATAAATAATTGTGAGGGCTCAGGGCTTCTGACACGAAGCTGTGACTGGACAGCCCCACACCAACAGGCACCGGCCCCCAGCTGCTTCCACGGGTGGCACTGCTCTGCTGGGCCCTGCTCAGACATCAGGGAAAGCCCACCAGGCACAGCCCCTTCCCTGTCCCCTTCCCCATCCCCATAGCCTTCTCCCTTTTCTTCCCTCCTGCAGAAGAAGTTGGGGCACCCCAAGGACTGGATCTGCTGCGATGAGCGTTTGTGGTGCCCAAAGTTTGGTCCCACTGGCACAGCCAGCAAGGAAACATCAGGGTCTTCCCAGCCCAGACCTTGCGGTCCCAGCAGGGCCTCGCTGCTGCTGCTGCTCCAGTCTCTTTGCCATTTCTCTGCAATGCAAAGGCGCAGGCACTGCCTAGCATCACCAGACCCAGGCCGACATGCTCAGCAGGGCAGGGTGACTGTCACAAGTCCCCGGGGCCAGGCTCTGCCACATGCCGTGCCCCAGACATACAGAACCGCCACTGGGCTCCATGCTTGCAGCTTGTCCCACTGGCTCAAAGCCATTTTGTAGAAATGAGGGTGTGGGGCTAGGATGGCTCAGGGACACAGCCTTGGCAGAGAGTGCCCGGTGCTCGTGCAGCTGCACCAAATACCCTCCTGTCCCCAGGCAAACCGAGCATGCCCCAGGCACCCCACTCCACTCTTGCTGCAGCTCTCTGGGATCCAAACCCCATCAGGCAGCAATGGTTTCACGGGCTGTTGCCACTGCAGGCTGTTCCTGTGCGTTTACATCAGCCCTGCCATACGGCCATGCTGCAGCAATGCGTGGGGACCCATGCCCTTGGCTTGCTGCAAAGAGGTTTTGGGGCTGAGTCCTGGCAGGGTTTGGGCACTCGCAGCTACGTTACAGCCCCATTATGCTCCTGGGCTTGATGAAAGGCCAAAGGCCTTTTCTCTCCCATTTTCTGGAGAACAGCCCAAAAGTGCCGTATTCTCCTGCATCCTCCTGATAATCCATCAATTTGACTGTACAAATCCAGCCACGCTGTGCCTGCTGCCAAGCAGGAAACTCAATCCTGAAGGAGAAAACCCTTCCATCAGCCCCACTTTGCAGGAGCCAAGCACCAAAACCAAGCCCATGCTCCATCAGCCTCCTCCACAGATGCTCCACAGGTGGAAGAGATGAGGATCCATGTCCTGACAAACTGGAAATTTCACGAAAAACAACAGACAGCAGCACGGCCAAGGCTCATCACTTGCTGAGACTGGAGAGAAGCAGATGATGATCTTGGCTCCCCTCTGCTGCGGCCGAGCCATGGGGCAAGCTCTCTGCACCTCTGCCTTGCTCCTAGCAGGTCTTCCAATTTCCACCCGAAGGAGCAAGTCCACCCCTCAGCCCTACAGACCCCTCTGCAGTGCTTCATTGCCCCCACTGCTCAGTAAAACACAGGATCAGCAGAGCCTGATTTCCAGTCAGAGTTTTCTTCACTCCAGCTTCCAAGCACTGGAGTTTCTGCTGCCTTTCCCTGAGAAACGGGAAAGCAGCGTTCCCATTCCACAGACAGCACAGAACCCAAACGTATTTTGGGCTGCTTGGGCTTTGCCTGCTTCTCATGCTCTCAGGTTTATCTCAGAGCTCTTGCTTTCCTAACCACATTCAGTTTTCAAGCAGACTCCCACAATGTGCTTCAGGTGTCTGCCAGCTCCTCAAATACTCAGCTCCCAATGGTGCAAGGTGAGGGGCAGAAGCCAGGGTTCATTCTTTTACCCTAAATCCTACTTCCTGGGCAGAGGGAGGGGGAAGAGGAGATGTGCAAACTTTTGGTCCTTGGGCTTCAAAGCCCAGAAGCCAGAGCATCCAAAAGACATTATATTGTAAGTATGTCATAAATTTTCAGTCGATTCATGCTTCTGGGCATTGATTCATTATTTTCAAGCGCTCAGACTCGGCCACGCCATGAGAATGGATGAGACCATAGAGTGGCCGAGGTTTTTGGCAAATGAAACACTTGGAAAGATCAAGGCCTTGACGGGACATCAGAGAGAGTTTCCACCTGCCACACTGTTTATTTTAGTGCCTTACATGGGAGCCAAGCTGCTTTGAAATCCTCGCTCCTCATGACTCACTCTGCAGGAATTAAACAATTTCCATCCCGACTCCATGCTGCAGCAGAGCAGCTCCGGGGCTGTGGTGCTTGCAGATCCTCCAGCCCTGGGTTCCCAGCATGGCCCCACACCAAGGACGGCACTGGAGAAGCCTCTAGAGTGAGCAGCTCCCAGAGGCCAAAATGCTGATGTTGGGGATGGGGACACCATGGTGTCCAGACAGACTTTTCCCCAAATGTTTGCTAAGTTCCTGACCCACTCTTTGGAAATACAGCCCCCAAATGGCATCGGTGCATCTGAAAGCAGCAGGGTGGATGCTGTACTGAGAAAGGCTGCAGTGAGACCGCCAACGTTGCAGGGTCAGAACAGCCCCAAAATGGCAAAACTGGTGGAAAAACGGGGAGCATCAAAAGGAAAAATGCACCAAGCCCTGATCTGAGCTTAACTGTTGAATTTTCCTGCTCTTTTGACAGTAATCGTAGGCAGTAAGGAGAGGAAGACAGAAGATATTCTCATCTCCAGCTCTGTTTTGAGGGTTGCTCTGGGGACACAGGATGAGCGCCACCGTCCCCATGCTGGTGACCCCTCACAGAGAGCAGCCAGGGACACGGGGCACCCTACAAGAACCACACGCGGATTTCAGGCACCCAGGCGGGGTGAGGGCTCTGGGGCTGCTCAGCACTTCAAAGGCAAAAATCAGCGGTGCCCAGGGAGAGTCTCCAACCACACAGCGGCCGCCGGTCTCCAGCCGCTCACTCCCTCCCCAGCTCTCCCCACAGGCTCTAACTAAAACCAGAGCCCACGCTCCACATGGTTCTGCTTTTGCCTAAGTGAAAACCGGCCTGGCACGAGGAGCTCCAGAGCTCTCCCTGCAGCCCCACTTTCCCTCCTTCACCTCCCAAAGGGCCGACCGCAGGGAAGCCAGCCCTTGTCCCCTTGCTGCTCTGGGCGCCCGCAGAAGCCCTGCCCTGCCGCAGCCTCTGCAGAAGCCATAGGGGCTAGGAGGAGGCCAGGAGGGGCCAGGCACTGCTGGCGGTGCAGAGGCCAGCGGCCAAGCATGCAAAGCCGCAGCAAGCTGCGTTGCTCCCACACTGACATGACATCTACATTCAGCCTGAATCAGGACAGGATTGGTTTACGTCCCTTTAAACAGATGGCAAAAAAAAAAATTAAAATCCCAAAACCAAACGAAACAAAACAAACCCCACAAAGCCACCATGGTTAAAATTAAATTAATAAAAGGCCTTGCCAAGCCCGTGTGATGCAGCCGAGGGCAGAGGGATGGAGCAGCAGCATCCACACTGCGCACCAAGCCACTGCAGTGGAGAGATGCCAAGGCTTGACTGTGGATGTGGGGTCTCAGAGCAAGCAGCCAGGCTGGGGCGCAGCTTCCTGGCCCCACTGAGCTGCCCCCAGGTTGCTGCCACCAGACTGAGCGGCCACGCTCTTGTCCCCTCCATACTGCCACTGCTTCCCTCGCTTCGGACTTCAGGGAGCGAAAGCAGCTTAAAGGCAGCCACCTTGCTGCCACCTCCCCACCCAGGGTGCCATGTCACCCAGCCATGGAGCTGGCAGCCACAGGACATCCCATGGCCCCACCACAGCCCCATTCTCTTGGCCTCAGCCCAGGAGCCTGCGGCACCGATGGGGATGGAGCAAACCTCAGTTGCCCTCATCCCCACCACCTGGCAATGTCCCTGCCGATGTCCCCATCACTTGGCACCTCTGCCAAGGGGGTGACTCCTTTAAAGCCTTTTATAACCTTTATAAGCTGAGTCAGTCAGTTCCAAGCAGCAGCAGAAGCCGCCCTTTGTGATAAGAGATGGGTAATTAGAGATAAAATTACAGGAAAATGCTTCCTGATTATATCGCTCAGCGTCAGCCAGAGCAGGGAGCATGGCTTGTGACAACGTGAAATCGCTCCTCTGGCAGGGAGCAAGGTGGGAATAAACAGAGACTGCAAAACAAAATGCTGAGATAACAAACAAACAAAATCAACAACAACACAGAAATGACTGTTTGCTAGTGGGCAGAGAAAATAAAAAATATGGTGTGAAATCCTTCCTGTCAATCTCAGGAGAATTCTCCCCAGAATCTTTCCCTGCAGCAAACCCAGGACGGTTCCTGTAGCCCTGCAGGAAATCAGTGATAACTCGAGCCAAAAAAACACCAGCAAGAGTGCACAGGCACCCATGGGTGCTGGCAAACAGCGCTGCCATGAGCCTGGCCTGAGCACCCACCACAGCCTCCTGCATTGCCCAGAAGAACTTCTGCAGCCCCAAATGTCCCACTCCTGCCAAAACCTGATCCAAACGACAGGTTTTTTTGGAGTGACAAGCCACCCTCTGACACTAAATAACCATGTGATGCCAGAAAGGGGTGGTTTTTTGAAGGAAACTAATTACTGTGGCTTGTTTGAACAATCCCAGTGCCTCAGGAAATAGGGTTAAAAGCTTAAATTTTGGCAGAGGGACTGAGCCCGGGCCCCAGATGTGCTCTCCTCTGGGCCAGTTTCGACACTGCTAGTGTCTACACACTGCCATGACGCCTGGCCCCAGACAGGGCAGAGCCTCCTCCTGCCCCAGCCAGGGGAAGCCACAGTGGGACCAGGCAGGCACAGCAGCACAGGGGCAGTGGGATGCCAGGGGAACATCACCTATGGCCACTCTTGTCTTCTCCACTTGGCAGAGTTTTCCTTCTTTGTAGCCCCAGCCAGCGTCATGGCACATGGCGGGTGGCCTTGCTGCACCATGCCTCAGTTTCCCCACTGCAAAAATGCCCTTGGAGCATGACGGCCCTTGAGGGACACCACATATTAGTTCCCACCACCTTGACGAACAGGGTGGCGAAAGCAAGACCGCAGGCACTCGTGATGCCACTTCAAGCCTGGCACTGGGGAATCCCTCCGTCTCCGCTGCCCTTTTCCTGATATCTGTTGTTTCTGCACAGAAGGATCAGGCTTGTCAAGGTGCCCACCAGGGATTACAATGCTTTGCTGAGGGCAGGGAGACCCAATAGAGGTTTGTAAATCCAATTTGCACTAAACCCTTCCCGTGGGTTTTGGACGGTGCATAGCCTAATATCACATTAGCATTTACTGTCCGACTCCAGCAGCAGCTGCCGACATATTGAAGCACTTAGCGCTGCTCCAGAGCTAACAAATGAGGAATTCCTCCCGAGACGGCAACAGCGGCACGCTGGGAACGGAAATTTCGGCAACCCCAAAAGGTTGGTTTGGAGGAGGTTCAAAGCTGGGAGATGCTGGGATGAAGAGGGCTGCAGACGACAGGAGCAGGGTAAATAGCAGTGGGGCTGCGCGGCGCAGCACGTCACGGCCGCCTGGACCTTTGCATGCTCAGACACCGATGCGGCCGCACCACACCGCGGCAGTGCTGCCTGTAGCAGTCAGCCGCATCCCCGCGACCTGCCCGATGTCCTCCTGGTCCAGGGCTTCCCGCGTGGGCTAGGAGGAGCCACGCAGATTCCAGAAGCGCAGCACTTCACTCTCTGAGCCCTGCCACCAAGCCCCAGAGGTCCCAGGATGGTGACACTCCGGTCTGTCCTGCCTGGCTGTGTCTCCTGCTGCTCGGGATCAGTACCAGCAGAGGCAGGAGCATGGCCTGAGCAGGACAAGGAGGGCAATGGCCATCAGTCCTTCCCCAACAGCTTGTCCCCCCCCCCCCTCGGCCTCCCACCTGCCTTGCATTGCCAAGCACAACCCCAATTTCCCTGGCTGTGGCCCATGCCAACCTCCAGACCCCCCTCACCTTCCCCGTACCTATCTGTGGCCTGGGCAGCCCTGCTCCAGCCCTCACCGTGCGGGGCGTTGCAAAGGGGCAGATGTTGCGGCGGGGCTGCTGGCACTGCCCGTGGCAATAGGAAATTAAAGAAAGCGCTGCTGGAAGATAACGGCATGGCGGTTGGAGGAAGAGCCCCAGCAGGAAGAGGGATTGCTGCACATCTCCTTTGTGCTGCCTGTGGGAGCAGAGCTGGCAGGCACGGCCAAGCCGCCAGCCCCGTGGACAAGATCATCCGTCCCTGATCCGTTCCTGGAGAAGGGTGGGAGCCAGACCCCATACCCTGCGAGCCCCAGGATGGGGAGCTCGCACCCCGAGCGATGCTCTTCCAGGGGCATGGCACTGCCAGCATCCCATGGGGTCCCGGCCGCCACTGCCCCATAACGCTGGCTCCTTGCTCAGCAGGCTCATGCCACCCAGATCCTGACTGGCTCCTTGCAGCCCCCCAGGCTGCCTCCCCAGATGTGGGTGGGCACTGAACAGGAGCATCATCCCCTGCTGGGGCTTGGGACCATGGCACTTGCATCCAGTGTGGCTCAGCAGAGCTGGCGGCAGACTCTTGCCTCCTCCAGCCACGTGCAGCGGCTCCGCCGCTGGCACCGTCCCTCCCAGATGGCTCTGTGGAGCTGCTAAGCCTCAAAAATGCACTCTTAATAAGCCAGCACCACTTAACGAAGACAGCAGCTGCCCTATTAAATCGGAAGTGAGCCTTTCCTCAGGGACAGGGGCTGGTGGCCCTGGGCGGGACAGAGCGCCTGATCAGGGGACTAAGGGTGCTACGGTTTGTCTCCGTGGCACCAGCATCGGTTCCCTGCCTTGCATGGGGGGATGCCATTTGCCTCTTTGTTCACCCTGGAGAGGGCAGCAGAGAGGGAAAGCCCCAGGGAAACACGAAATGTCCCCATGGTGCCTTGCTGGGAGCATCCCCTGGCTGCTCCTCACAATGCTGCCACCACTCGGGGACCATGGTGCCACTGGGATGGGGTGGTGGGGATGTGGGGGCTCAGACAGATGCTCCTGCTGGGGCCAGGAGGGCTGAAGGGCAGGACTGGGGCTCTGCCCCACCCGGGGGTGCCAGGAACAGCGCAGCCGCTCGACCATCACCCATCTTCACCAAGTCCAACAGCCCGGGTGCTTTACAGGGGAGGTTCAGGGAGCAACAACCGCTGGCAATAAATACACCACGTGCTCCCCGCCAGCCCCGTCTGGCCACAGCCAACAACAACATCATTAAAAGCAAAGAAGCCACCAAAAGCCATGCAGAAGCTGTTGCCTGGTCACTGATTTGAGCACTCAGTGCTTTTGCAGGCAGCTCTGCTGCTGTGAGCAAGCCCCAGAGATGGGCAGGAGTGGCTCTTGGCCCCAGGACACAACCAACGTGCGTTTACTGGTGCCCAAACAGAACCGCCAGAGCCTGGAGTGAGCAGGGGCGCTGGGCTGTCAGCCCTCCCCAGCCCTGGAAGCTCTGGGGCTGGCTGCTTGCTCAGCCCATCCCCAAAATCCCATGGACTGTTTGCTTGCTTTAAATAGGCTTTGAGAACTGGCTTTGCTCAGTTCCTTCCGGGACACATTTTCTTCCTTGAGAAGGACATGGGATGGGCTTGCAGACCTCCTCAGCCCTCCAACGCTGCCTGAAAACCCCACTAAGGTGAACTCGAGGGCTCTCTGGAGCCCGGAGCCCTGTTATGGCAAACTCCACTTGTGGGCAATGTCCTTGCTCAGCACCAGGCATCTCCCAGGAGAGCTCACGGTCGCAATCCGAGCACTGTGCAGCCAGGTCCTGGTGCCACAAAGAGCTGCTGAAACAGAGCGAAACATAGCTGCTGCCCTAGGCTGCTGCTGCTGCGCCGGGGCTGTGCCAGGATACAGCCCCTAGCAGCACTGCGTCCCCAGTGAGGCCAGGCAGGGCTGCGCTGCCACCTCCCCGCAGCCTGGTGCCTGCACACTCGGCCTGGATAACGTTCAAAGGAAACCTATTCTGCTGGAAAAATGTGGTTCCATCCAAATCAAAATGTTTCACAAAAACCAGCAGTGATGTGACTGACATTTCTTATTAGGGGACGGACATGCTGGCAACATGGCCTTTGAACAGCTGCAGAAGGAAATGCTTTTTGTCATCATTTGAGAACAACGCAGTGGCAAATGATTGTTTCAATTTAGCTCTTTGGATGCTAAGTTACAAAGTGAGCCCGTTTCGGGTTTCGTGACAAAGAAGCAAGGGGAGTGAAACTGCTTGTGGCATTTCCCTTCCCCGGGCAGTGGTGGAGGGGCTGGCTCGTTCCCCGTGCTGGGGATGCTCCTTCCTACAAGAGCGTCCCGGCACAACCAGCAGGAGCAAGTTCGGGTTTTCTCTTCCCCTCCTCCAGGCTCAGTGGGAAAAGACCATTCCAAACTGGCCAGATCACAGAAAAAGCTGAGGTGGGGGGGATTCCTCTGGTCTGACCAGCGAACAGTGGGGCTGGAGTAGACCCCTCACCCAGACCCCGGGCCTGCATCGCTGCAGCAACTTTTGGGGGTGCTGAGGGACCCCAGGCATGGCTGGGGGGGTGGGGGTGGGGGGTGCGGGGAGAGATCCTTGCCACCAGCCCAAGCAAGCTGGGCCCTGAGAGCTGCCAGAGCAGGACCATGTGCTGCTGCCCCTGTTGGGCTTTGCAAAGGGTCGGTTCCTGCCAGCAGGACTGTGCACATGTGCTTTAGCTTAGACCAGCAATGAAAATGCCTGCGGCACCAGGGGAAAAAACACAGTGGTAAAACACACCAGTCCTGAGCTGCCTGACTGCACCTCCCGCAACGGGCACTGCGTGCCTGGCCCATCCTCCCCCCTCCCGGCATCTCCCGCTCAGTCGAGATTTGGCCCCACTGGGTACCACAGGCTGCTCTGGAGGGGGAGGCTGGCATCACCAGGCAGCTGCCAGGTCTTCGTGACCCCAAACCCACCCCTGCATGGGCACGTCACAGGATGGGGACCTTCTGGATAGGAAGCTGCTTGCACCATGTGCTTAATGCCACCACGCCAGGCATGTGCATGGCATGTGGCACTGGGGATAGCCAAGGTGATGCCTACTCTGGCCACACTACCGGCTGGGCTTCATTTCAGGCTACACACAAGCTACATTGGCCTCAGAAAGTGGATATTGCAAATCTTAGATCCTTCCTCGCAGCCTCCCCAGAGCTGGAAGTCAACCTTAAAAGCACACTCCGGAGAACCGAGCCTGACAGAGCTGTAGCAGCACAGCACAGCCCTGGGAGTGGGGTTTTGCCAGGCAAGCAGGGAGAGCACTGAGCTGTGATTCACGTCTGCACCGTGGGAGGGCACTCAGTGCAGCTGCTGCCAGCCCAGCTCCGCACCCAGCACCGCTGAGCACCCAGGGGTGCCCACATCCCAGGCACCGCAGCCGGGATGCTGGAACAGCGCCAGCCTGCCTGTCCCCGGCTGTGTCGCAGCAAAGCTGGGCCAGGTCCTCTGGCTTACGGCTCAGGGGCTGGATGCCACAAGGGTGCTGGGTTCTATCCTCACCCTACCAAATTCTGCAGCCCCGCAGCCCAAGAGGAGCCCGGCCCCAGCACAGCAACTGCCTCCTCTGCATGACAAATCCTGCTCTGAGCGGCTGCAGCTGTGGCTCACTGCACAGCCAGGGGGATACGGCACAGTGTCCCCCAGGGGTGCACTGCACCTCCTTTGCTCCTCCCTGCAGGCAAGGCAAGAGCTGGACCAGGACTGAGCCAGCACTCCAAGATCCAGTGCTATTAAAAAAACATGAGATGTAGAAACAAAAAAAGTCTCTTTTCCCCACAGCCCAGCACTGGACCTGCTGGTGGAGGCATAGGATGACCTGCAGCCCACCCCGGCTAGTGGGTAGGTGTCCGGTGATGCCCCCAAGGATGCTCGCACCAGGAACCGCCACATCCCAGAGCAAGGCTCCCGCACAGTATCGCCAGCTCTGCTTCACAACTGGGGACAGTGCTGTAGCAGGAGGCTCTGGGGCAGAACCTGAGGCCCAGTTACAAGCGGCAGCTTAAAAAAACAACAACAAAAAAAGGCAAGTGCTCAAGCCTCCTAAAATCTTGTGCAGACCCCCCCCACCCACCCCCCCGGCTTCCCCACCTGGTTGCTCTGCTCTGCATCTTGCAGCATCTCAGCCACTCCTGCTCTTAAACCCGGGAGCACACACGAATGTGGGAGTCTGAATTTGGGATCCACAGGTGATCCTGGCTTCAGAACCAGGACTTCAGTGCGTGGCTGGGACCCACACGCCACTTTTGACAGCCATCAGCCATTCCTCCCACTGCCATAAAGCATGCCCTCGACCCAGCGCCAAATTGTGGATTGGCTCCCCAAGCAATGCTAGGATTTAAATCAGTGCTGGCTACAAGCTACCATATATGTGCAATAAAGACATCCGAGGTCTAGGTTGTTTTTTTAAAGCCTTTGTACAGACCACAGCAAGAGCGGGAAATTCCCTCCCTCGATGCCGGGGTTAAATTCGCCTCCCAGCCCCTGCTAAGCTCTGGATGCAGAAACCGCAGCTCAGAGGCGGCTGAACGCTGGCAGCTAGAGCTGGGAGAAGGTGACGGGGTTGCAGATGCAGGCAGACCGGCCGCAGAGCCTTCCGTTTCTTAAACTAATATTTAGACAGGACACATTTCTCCCCCCCCACCCCACCCCCCCATGTGAACAAACTGCACCCTGAGCCGTCCTCGCCGTGTTTGCGTTTTTGCGCAGCGGGACGGTCTCCAAGTATGAAGCAAACTCCCTCAGCAGCCCCGAAGGCCGCCCCGGCACTGAGCGGGAGGTGGGTGGCTGGGGCCAGCCCCGTTTTTCGGGCTGCTCCCCCCCGAGGCGAGGGGCTGTGGCCCCCGGCCCGGTCCCACCGCGGTCCGGTGGGGGCTCCCGGGACCGGGGCTCAGCACCTCCGTGGCGCAGGGTCCTGGGGCTCGCCTGAGGTCCCCGGAGGAGCCCCTTCGGCCCTGGGCAGGATCCGTGCCAGGCTCGGAACAGGTGCTCTGTCCCCGCCGCGGGGCTTACCTGGACGCCGAGCCGGAGCGCAGCGCTCAGCGGCGGCTCCGTGCCGGGACCGGGACACGCGTGGGACCGGGGGCCGCCATGAGAAGGCTCGGCACGGCACGGCACGGCACGCTTGGGTTCAGACCGGCACGGCTCACTCTGGCTCGGTTCAGCTCTGGCACGGCTCGGCTCTGGCACGGCACGGCTGGAGCACAGCACGGCTCGGCACGGCACGGGAGGAGGGGGGCCGACGGGGGGGGGAACTCGGCCACCGCCTCCTCCCCGCGGCGGGGGGCGGGTTTGGAACGGGCCGGCTCCTGCGCCCCGCCCGGGCCCGCCTCCGCCCAGTCCCGGGCTGCGCTGCGGGGCCGGTCCCGGTGGCGGTGCCGCCCGCAGCCTCACGCCCCCACCCCCCACCCCTCCGGGCAGGAGGCACCGGCTTCCCTTCCTCCCCCCCGTTGCTCCCCCCGCATCCTCGGGGCCGCCCCGCACCGGGTGCCCGGACCGCGGGGCTCCGAGCATCCCCCCCGCCGGTACCCGCAGCCCCGGCACGGAGCAGTTCCCGATGAGACCCCCCCCCGCAGCCCTCGGGACCCTTCACCTGCTGGAGGTGCTGGTGGAAGCTAACCACCCCTCCCCCCCCCCGCCTTTGCACTGCTTTCCCCCCAAAATGTTTACTAAATTGCTGCGTGTGGGTCACAAACTAACGCCCTTCACGTGCAACGCGTTTGGTTTTCACGTCGCACCATTTTATCTAATCCCAAAGGTTCCTTTTCTTTTGCAGCTTTGCAGAAGAGAAAGAAAGAGTTCAGAGCAGCCTGGTGACAAGCCCCCCCCCCCCCCCCCCCCAGCCTCTAACACACGCAGCATTCAGCCAGGCTTGGGGACAGTGAAGGAGCAGGGTGACAAATATCTAAGCTGCAAGCTCCTGGCCCCAGCTGTAGCGATGCTCTAATATGGCAATTTGGGAGAAGTTATTTCTAATAATAAATAAATCCAGGTCAGTAATACAAAGAGCAACGTCAAGGAATTTAAATCCTACAAGAAACAACTTTTAATTTAAGGCAAATCCAGGACTCCGGCTGCTTGATGTGCTGCAGTCCCTCAGCCTGGCCAAGACCAGAGGGGCTGCAGCTGTCCTATTGTAGCCCTATTTGGGGGGAACCGAGCCCCTGGCAGCACCCACAGCTGAAGCCTGCATGCCTCAGGGTCAGGGTGGCCTTAGTGGAGATGTCTCAGAAGAGCCAGGGACACCCCATTCCCATCTCTGTCACTTTTCAGGTGTCTCCTACCAGGACATTCTCCTCAAGAAACTGGCTGCTCGTGGCTTGGACTGGCGTACGCTTCGTTGGGTTAAAAACTGGCTGGATGGCCGGGCCCAAAGAGTTGTGGTTAATGGAGTCAAATCCAGTTGGAGGCCGGTCACTAGTGGAGTCCCCCAGTGCTCATTGCTGGGGCTGGTCCTCTTTGATATCTTTATCGATGACCTGGATGAGGGGATCGAGTGCACCCTCAGTAAGTTTGCAGATGACACCAAGTTAGGTGCGTGTGTCGATCTGCTTGAGGGTAGGAAGGCTCTACAGGAGGATCTGGATAGGCTGGACCGATGGGCTGAGGCCAACTGTATGAAGCTCAACAAGGCCAAGTGCCGGGTCCTGCACCTGGGGCGCAACAACCCCGAGCAGCGCTACAGGCTGGGAGATGAGTGGTTGGAAAGCTGCCTGGCAGAGAAGGACCTGGGAATACTGGTTGATAGGCAGCTGAATATGAGCCAGCAGTGTGCTCAGGTGGCCAAGAAGGCCAACAGCATCCTGGCTTGTATAAGAAGCAGTGTGGCCAGCAGGTCTAGGGAGGTGATTGTCCCCCTGTACTCGGCTCTGGTGAGGCCTCACCTCAAGTACTGTGTTCAGTTTTGGACCCCTCGCTACAAGAAGGACATGGAGGTGCTTGAGAGTCCAGAGAAGGGCAACGAAGCTGGTGAGGGGTCTGGAGAACAAGTCTTACGAGGAGCAGCTGAGGGAGCTGGGATTGTTCAGCCTGGAGAAGAGGAGGCTCAGGGGAGACCTCATCGCTCTCTACAGGTACCTTAAAGGAGGCTGTAGAGAGGTGGGGGTTGATCTATTCTCCCACGTGCCTGGTGGCAGGACGAGGGGGAATGGGCTAAAGTTGTGCCAGGGGAGGTTTAGGTTGGATATTAGGAAGAACTTCTTTACTGAAAGGGTTGTTAGGCATTGGAATGGGCTGCCCAGGGAAGTGGTTGAGTCGCCATCCCTGGAGGTCTTTAAAAGACGTTTAGATGTAGTCCTTAGTGACATGGTTTAGTGGAGGTCTTGTTAGTGTTAGGACAGAGGTTGGACTAGATGATCTTGGAGGTCTCTTCCAACCTAGACGATTCTGTGATTCTGTGATTCTGTGACAAACACTTCCCCAGCTGCATTCCTGCCCACATCCTCTCACCCCAGCTCCCGCAGGATTGGTTTAAGTATCCCTGTTCCTCCCCTGTCGCCACACAGGTAATGGCAGTCTCCTGTGTGATGACCCCACAAAGACAGTTTGGGTAAAAAAAAAAAAAAAAAAAAAAAAAAAGCAGAAAGCACCATTGCTTCTCCTTCTCATGGGCTCGGTTAGAAAAAGAGAGTGCTTGCTGCTGTTTGCCCTGACACCATTACTCTCCAGAGTTAACAGCCAGTTGGTGGGTACCAGCAGACCCCACCTCTCTGTGCTTTTGCTGGAGCCTCTCTGCAAAATCCAGTGCACGCCACAGCACCGGATTTAGAGCCAGGCAAAGCTTTACGATGTGGGAAACCAGCAGTGTGTACAAATAGGCATTGCCACAAAGCCGCTCAGCTTAATGACTTTTTCCATCGTACAGAAATGTTTTGCTTACACGCTCCCTTCCTCCAGTCCCCCAAAAGTGTCTTTGTGTTTGTTTTCTGGCAGGTTTGGGAAGAAACGCGATCCGTGTTTTCCGTTGGCCGTTGTGCAACGCGGAGGGCGCAGGCTGGGGCAGGCCGTGAGTGCCGCGGGTGCCGGGGGGGCTGGCACGTGTGCCCGTTCTCCCAGCTGGGGCACCCCTGGCACCTGGCTGTGGGCTGGGAGGGTTCCAGCTTTCCTGGAAACCATTGCATGTCGCACAGAACAAACAAACAAACAAACAAGGATGCAGCACAGAACACTTCCATTTTCAAAAGTGAGAAAGAGAAATCCTGTTTATACAGATATTTGTGGAAAAGCACTGGGAAGAAAACAAAGAGCAAAGCTAATTAACTTGCATGTGGGGTGGTAACTTGGCAGCCACAAGGCCAAGGGAGACCTGCTTGCTTTGGGGGACAGATTACAGCCAAGCTAAATGTCACCCTCTGCTCAGACACCCCCAGGTGTCCCTTCTGACTGTCGCCACCCTGCAATCCCCAAAATACTCACCCAGCCCAGCTGGAAACTCCAGCAGAGCATTACCATGGGCTTGGGATGAGGGATGACCGGCGTCTTGTGCTGCCCGGTACCACGAGTGCTCCCGGGGGCGGGCAGGGTGGGCGCAGGGTGCATGCATTGAGTCCTCTTCCCAGCAGGGAGGAACACCATGCCGACATGCGTCTTGTCTGCCTCGCCGGCACGCTCACCGAGGCTGACTGCTTTCAGCTGCCGGTTTAGTCTCATTTCACTTGTTGGGCTCAGGATCCACCTGAAATCAGTTGCTGGCCTTTCCTAGAATTAAACAAAAATTGGAAAAAAATAATAAAAAAATAAAAAATAAAGAGATGTGTTGAGGAACAGCAAGGAGAATCCTTGAAAGCCCCCAGGAGGCATGTGTAGCTGGCTCCAGCAGCATCTCCCTTGGCCATGGCTCCTCTCTGTGCTCTCCCATCCAAGCAGAGCTTTGCCCTGCTGGAAATCAGGATGTTGCATTGTGATGTGCGTGCCGGAGATGCAGAAGAGATCAAAAAAAAAAAAAAGAGCCAAATCTGGCTTTGGGAGGGGCATATGTGCCCTTCAAAAGCAAACCATGCTGGGGCAGACCCGCCCAGGCACAGATGAAGATATTTGCCAGAACTGCTCTTGGCATGAGGTGCTCAGGGAGGAAATGTCCATAGGAAATGCAGGGATCGGAGGTCTAGAGGGGAGAAACTTAGCACTCCCCTAATGGCTGGCTCATTCCTTCTCCTGTCTTCCTCCTATTTGTTTTTGCAAGTATTAATACGCTGGGACTGTTTTCTTTAGTACACGCTGGGTCCGGAGGGTTTCACTGGGGGTCTGGGATCTGGGTGACCTCCCCAGAGTGGTCTGCGGAGCCTGGCCCACGGTCACCATGGGTCCCCAGGGCCCTGGGACGAGTGGTGGTGATGGGTGCTGTGGGGCTGGTGATGCTGCCCAGCTGGCACCCCCAGCCCTGCCACGCTGGCCACACCGTGCAGACCCCTGGGAGCCTTGCAGGTCTGGACATAAGTGTTCTTCTCTCCGAAATGAGGAGGCTCCACCTTGACACGGCCAGCTGCTCTGCAAGCAGCATCGCATGACACCCTCATGGTCTGCAACCAGCAGAAGGCAACAGCTGTCCTGCCAAAACCCCAGTAGCTGCTAAACAAACAACTTAATGCAAAACAGCCTCAATGGAGCAGGAGTAAACGTGCCCAAGAAAGCGTCGAAGACATTACAGAGCCACAGCAAAAGCACATGATGTTGCAAAGGCTTTGCAGAGTGATCAGGAAACACAGCCTGGGACAATTTGCATCTTTTATTTTAACTAAAATTTTCCTAATGACGTGTGTAGTATGTTTAGTGATACGTAGTTTCCATCTACCCTGGGGAGTTTGCAAAGAGCCCAAATGTCAGGCTGGTCAGTTCTGCAGCCAGCGAGTGCCCGTCCCCACACCTTGTCCTTTGCAGGCTGTGTCTGGCGGGGCTGGCACCAGCCCCTTCTATCTAAAGAGCCAGAAGTCCAGAGAGTAACCTAGTCGGCTCTGGCTTTAGGAGGAGGTTTGGGAGCTGCTGCTGTTTGGCTTGGCTGCCTCCTCTTGACCAGTCAAGCTATCCTTGATCCACTTGGGTTTAAACCGGCCCCAAGCTGATGCCTTGCAGTATAACAGCGATCTGGGAGCAGAGCCCAGAGAGTTCCCTCTGCTCCTCGAGTGCTTCCTGGTTGCCGTTTGCACAAGGAGCCTGGAAAGGCTGCATGGTGGAGCCCAACAGGCACGCTGGCCCCGCAGAGATGCGGGGCTGGCAGGGAAAGCAGCCCATCTGCAGCCACCCAGGCAAATATGGGCAACCCAGTGCCCCAAGGGCTGCACCTGCCCCATGCTGTGCACCTTCCCTGCGCAGCCCTAGGATGCTCCTGGCAGCGTGACCCCATGTGGTTGCTCATGCCGGAGGTGGGGAGGCCAGAAGCAGTGCCCTGCCAAGGCTGGAGGCTTGTACGAGCTGCTGCCACTCCAGATGTGAGCAACTGGGATGCGGTCTCTGGGGAGGCACATCCAGGCTCCACTTGTGTGCTCACCTCCTCCGTGTGATGCTCCCCAGCCCAGGCAGACTGAGCCTGTCCAGCGCCAGGAGCTGGTGAGGAAACTGGGATGGCTCTGAGCAGCAGCATGCCGGGCTCTTGCTTCCTCCCTGCTCCATGTGACAGAGCCTGATGCACGCAGTGTGCAACCCAGCGGTGTCAGCTGCAGCCCTGGCCAGAGCCCTGGTGCCAGGCACCATGTGCAATGATGTCTCAGACATCTTCCCTGTGCAGACATCTCTGCAGAACCATGAGAATCTCTGGGTTCCCACCTCATGTTACTGTTCCCCTGGGCTCCCTCTCACAGCCTCACTTGCCCACCAGCCCTCCAGGAGATTACAAAGTTCAGGCTTGAGGGCTGGAGGGAGAGGAGATGCTGTGAACCACTGGAATGGAGTGAAAAATTGGGAACAGCCGGAAAGTACATGGTACATAATGTCACACTCAAAATCTACCATGAACAAGTGTCCGTAAACACTGAGGGGGAAAATCTAAGCAATTAAGTCATTTTCAATGTCAAATAGCTCATGGACCCCACATTTGGACATGACAGATGAACAAAAACATAGACATTAAAAATTCCTGAAAACTAACAAAGGAACAATGATTAATTTCTCTCTGTTCCAGGGCAATCACATTATATACACACAAAGGAGTCATAAAAATTCCTGGATGACGGAACAAAATCCTTACAGAGCTCCACAGATAAAATACAACCACACTGGAAGGAGCTGGAACGGTCCTCGGAGGGAGCGTGCCTTAGGCCGGCTGTTACGTATTGTGCTGGAGAAAACACCTTCCCTGGAGAACATGCCCGTGTCCCAGCTGCAGCGAGGGGACGAGACCCCCGCGGTGGAGAGCCCCAGCAGCTGCCGGCATCGCTCCCTGGCTGCACGCAGCCTGGGGAAGGTTGAGCTGAGGATGTGGCCGTGGCAGCGCCAAGCACGTGCGGTGCAGGTGGAGGAGGGAGGGAAGCAGGTCCTGCGGCAGCAGGTGAGGAGGTCAGCATCCGGCCCTGCTGCCCACTGAAACCTCCTGGAGCCCTGGATCCTGGCACCGAGCACTGAGGGCTGCAAGAAAAATGAAGGGATAAAGGCAAATCACTTCAACCCAAGAGGGGGTTTCGTTCTTCAATTAAGAGGAAGATATTCCAAACCAAAACCACAAAGAAAATATCGTTAAGAGAGGCCACAGTTTTGCTCAGTGACTGTTCACAGGCTTTCTGTGGGATGTTTTTCATCAGAAATGGATGTTTAGTCTGCAAAATTACTTAAGGAGGGTGCTGAGCTGTGCCAGGGGCAGAAGGGAGTTTAGGGGCTGCCTCTGCACTCCATGGCAGCACAGGCACATACGAGGGGGACCGTCCCTCCAAGCACAGCAAACGTCCTCCCTTGGCAGCAGGCCCAGCATGGGGCCCCCCCTTGTCACCCCTTGCCTGCCCTCATCACCACGTCCCAAGTGACCCCAGCCTCACCGGAGGCTGCAGCACAGTTCTGTCCCCGCTCCTGGTTCACACCACGCTGCGAAGATGAGGACATCGCTCCCATGTCTTAATGGGCCCTGAAACTTTGGGATGCTCAGGACACCCTCCGCTCCTGTCTGGGAAATGTAACAGAGGAAAAAAAAATAAAAAATAAAAAAGCAGGGGCTTGTGGCAAAATGTGGAACCGGTCCAGAAATGGCAAAATGCATTTTTGGAGCAAGAGAAGGATCAGGAAGGAGCCTGGGCATGGTCTCGCCCACAGTACAGAGCCAGGGCAGCGGGGTTGCCTCCACCCCAGCAGGTCCCCGCAGCAGCCGTGTCCCCACCCTGGCCATCGCTGGCAGCAGCGATGCCGGCGCCCTCCCTGGCCAGGAGAGGTGTGCCGGGCGAGAGCCATGGCAACTCTTACACAAAGTGTCAACAAAATCAGCAAAATAATGACTTTCTCATGAAGACTCCGGGGAGGCAGGAAGGCCTCAGGCCAGACCTGCCTGCTATAAAACAGGCTTTAAAATTTTTCAGCGGCGGCTGAAGCAGAGCTGAGACGAGGGCTTGCTCGGGCTCCCCCACCTCCCAGCCAGGCATGGGATGGGCCAGCTGGCAGGGAAGGAGGCAGTGCCAGTCCCTGCCCAGCCTGGGGATGGGAGAGAGACACCTCAGATTAATCCTGGCTTTCGTTTGGCACACATCTTGAAAAACAGTTTTCATTTAAGCAAATCCAGTGGTGTCAAAAATAAATAAATAAATAAATAAAAATTAATGGAAAAATTCAGCTAGAAGGCAGTTTTCTCAGATGCATGTGAAACGCTCCTCCTTCGCAGGCTGTCACGGACAGCTCTGCACCTTCTGCATGAGCAAGGCAGCTCCTCCTGCTGTGCCACTCAGCAGGGACTCAATTACACATATGAAGCCGACCCGGCCAAAATGCAGCCCAGAAGGGTTTGACACAAAGTTGGGAACCTGCCAAGAAATTCCTAATTGAAAGTAGTTACCGAAATATCTATCAGTGGGGTCTCTGCCTGTGAACCCCTGTCTGTAACGGTGAATTATGAGCACGCTCTGGTTTGAAATGAGGCAGAGTAAAACTAATCATATTTTTATGAGCCCCTTTTCCTCCCGTACGGGCTGAGCTTTGAGCACATGCTGTGCAGCAGAAGAGCGGCTGTTTTGCCTTCTTCCTTATCCATCTCCTTCGTGGAGTGACAGGTCAGATTATTGCCCGATCAAGCTGCACACTGCTGTAAATCGTGTCCCCGGAGCCCCTTGGGCAGGCAGGCAGCACCAGGCTGGCAGGAGTGCAGCCACAGCACAGGGCTTTCTCCCACATCCACCGCTTTCCTCCGGCCCCAGCCATCCCCAGGGGCTGGAGGTCTGTGGGGCTGTGCCCAGGGCTGTGCTGCCGCGCGGTAATGAGCCGCCGAGAAGGATCCTGCCTGCTGCGGCTATCTCCGAAGGGCTGTTTCACACCTCCTCATGCGCGAAGGTCACAGACCAGATGTTCTCTGTCAGCAGTCAGGTCCTAGTGCATTTTAAACCGGATTTAAGCCCTGCAGTCAAATCCACCTTCAGTTGCTCACAGGGAAGGGAAATTCATTCTTTGGGTGGCTGGGAACGCTCCCTTGCAGGGAAGGGGATGAATGCTGTTGCTGAAGGAGCGATGCTATGAGCAGTCTCTGGTCCCTGGAACACAGAGCAGTGCTCGCCTTCCTGAGGTCTCTTCCGAAATCACAGAATCACAGAATCGAAGGGGTTGGAAGGGACCTCGAAAGATCATCAGGTCCAACCCTCCCTACCAAAGCAGGCTTCTTAGAGCAGGCTGCCCAGGTAGGCGTCCAGATGTGAAATAGCTGTGGGCAGCCAGAGGTGCCCAGCTCTGGATGAGCACAGGCAGCCTGGGCACCACAGCAACACACTTCATCTTCCACCGGGCAGAGCAAGGACGCTGGCAGCTCAGCTGCCAAACTGCTACACCCTGGGGAGCCCAATCCCCTGCAATGCTGCAAGAAATCCCCCGGGTACAGGCGGGCTCCCTGCACCCCTCAGGTCACCACGAAGCTCTGCATCCTGCAGGATGGCCCTTGGTGAGTTTCCAGAGCTGACCTCAGCCGCTTTGCAGCCACGGGCTTGGGGACTGCCAGTCGAAAACCACCAACCAGAATTGGCTCTGCAACAGGATCAGTGCCAGTGGTGGCAGGAGAAGAAGCCCTGCAGGGAATTTGGGGAGCTCAGGCTGGTGCCTGCCTGCACAAAGAGGCCCAGCAGCTGCCTGCACACTCTCCGTGGGTCCTCAGGGCTCAGTCCTGCCCACAAGGCCACGGCCACACTGTGCTGCAGTGTTGCTGGGGGAAGAGATTTTGGCAGAGTTTTGATTTTGGCAGAGTTTTGATTTTGGCCCTGAAGGGGGAAGGGTTGGGATAACTTCAGAGCTGCCTCCTGTACAATCCCCTGCCATGGAAATGGGGAGGCCATGAATTTACAGGTGCCTGGCAGGTCTGCAAATATACCACTCAGATCAGTTGGCTGCTTTTGTCAGTGTTTATTTGATTTTTGTCTTGATATTAGGGCCCCTCACTACAAGAAGGACATCAAGGTGCTGGAGTGTGTCCAAAGAAGAGCAACAAAGGGTGAAGGGTCTGGAGAATAAGTCTTGTGAGGAGCAGCTGACAAGCTGGGGTTGTTTAGCTTGGAGAAGAGAAGGCTCAGGGGAGACCTTATTGTACTTTACAACTACCTCAAAGGAGGTTGCAGAGAGGTGGGGACTGGGCTCTTCTCCCACGCACTGCGTGGTAAGATGAGGGGAAATGGCATCAAGTTGCATCAGGGGAGGCTTAGGTTGGATATTAGGGCAAATGTCACCGGAAGGGTTGTGCAGCACTGGAACAGGCTGCCCAGGGAAGTGGTTGAGCCACCATCCCTGGAGGTCTTCAAGAAACATGGAGATGTAGAACTTAGTAGCATGGTTTAGTGGTGGACTTGGCAGTACTAGGTTAAAGGTTGGAGTAGACGATCTTAGAGGTCTTTTCCAACATGAATGCTTCTATGATTCTCTAAAATTAAACACTATCTCACAGCAGGGCCTTGCACTGCATGTAGACAGACTTTGCCCAAAGAGATGCAAAGCAGCCAGGGGAAGAAGGACTTTGTACACCCAGAAGGAGCAGGAGAGGTTTCCAAAAACCTGAGGCATTAACATGATGCTGAGCCACACCACCTTCCCAAGCCAAGCGACGGAGCCAGCTGCACACTTGCTCGGCAGCAGCGTAGAGCAGGGCGGATTTGCTAAAACCACCAGAGATGCCCACTCCCCACAGCCAAGCGCCCTGCCCCAGGACACATGGACAGGCTCTGTGCCCCCCAGGGCCCAAACCCCCCATGCTGGAGCCATCATCACCGCTGCAGGAACATGGTCAGCAGCCAGGGACCAGGGCATCACCAGAATAGACAAATGTCCACAGCACCCCTGGCAGAGGACACATCGCTGCTGACTGTAGGAAGGCCTCTGGACGTGACATGTTTGAGAACACATTTCTCTGCTGACAAACGACGCACCCAGAAAGGTGACTGCACCAGTAGGAAAGCACTCTGTTTCATCTTCGTAATGCATAGCAAAAAATAAAAATACAAAAAATTGATTTCAGAGCCAGCCTTTCTCAGCCCTCTGGGCTGCTATCAAGATACGCAGCACTTATACCCCCCTTCCTCCACTGCCCACTCCACAGCCAATAAATCTTTCTCTTCATTAAACACTGCAGGTCTCAATTAATTAAATGAGCAAAACAACCACAGCCCCTTCAGCAATTAGAGAAGTGGCTGGGTAATTAGATGGAATGTTAATTTAATTTCCAGGAGGGGGAAAGGAAAAGAAAGAAATGAAAAGAAGGAAAGGAAGAAGGAGTAAATTGGATTACATTTGACAAGAGGGAAATTAAAAGTCACTTAATCATAGAGCAATTAAAGAAAGATTCCTGACCTGTGTAGCTGGAAAAAAGAACCTAGAAGGACAGGACCACCAGCTTGTGTTGTGAATGATACTCACTCAGATGCGACGCCAGCTGAAAGCCCCCATGTACATGGATTTGTACATCGCTGACTGTGGTAACATCCACCCTGGCTTAACCTTGCCTTTCCTCTCCATTAGGGAAGCAGGAGAAGGCTGCTGGCCGGCAAACCTCAGCTTCATCCTGGCCCTACCTCCAGCTAATGCTCTTATCAGCCCTCCCCAGCCCAGTAAGATCAGCCATCCCCCGCCAGGAGAAACAGAAATTCAAGGCGAGCCCGAGGCCGTGCTGCGGGGAGCGGATGCTGTTTTTCAACCACTGCAAGCATTACCCGGTAATAACCTCGCCCTGCACCACCAGTGCCCTGTGATGGGTGCCACATGCACCTTGTCCCTTCCTGGGCACGGCCACCACGTCGCACACTGCCCCAGCGCCGCACCCGGCGAGGGGCAGGAGCTGGGTGCATGGAGGCAATGGAGCTGCCCCAGCACAGCTCCTGGCAGCCTCCTGCCTTATCCCAGCCCGCGGCAACGTTCAGAGATAAAGGCAGGTTTTGTTCGGTTTAGTAAGAGCTGGCGTGGCAGAGCCTCTTGCTGCCAAGGGCTGGCAGGCTGATTAATTAATCCACTCACCGCTGGCACTGGGAGGCAGCTCCTCAGCAGCACCACACGGGGACCCCGGGGAGGAGCAGCAGCAACGGGGCTGCTAAGAAAGGATGGGGACATTTCCTCCCTGCAGCACTTTCCCTCCTGGGGCCCAATCCTGCCACCCGCACCTCTCCCCTTGGGTGCTGAGCCAGGGCTGGAGTGCAGGAGGGCAGAGCTGGGTCCCCACCCTGGCATGACTGTGTTCAGCAAGGACAGCCCATTCTGCAGTGTCCCTTCCCCATCCTTCATCAGGCTCAGCTCATAGCTCATCAAAGGCAAAACAAAGAGAAGAAGTTAAATTTCGTTTAATGCAAAACATCTCCCTTCGGTGGTGACACGGAGGGCTGCAGCAAGGGAGGGAACATTCGCCCAAGTGGCTCCAGTGACCTCTTGCAAACACAAAATCATCTAGCTGCAGAGCTGAAGGCATCAAACCCTCCAGGGCTAAACTGCCCAAGACAACAGCAAGGGCTTTGCAGAGTGTAAAACAGGGAGTTTATGCCCCAACAGTCATTTGGGAAGCAGCAGATTGCTCACTAACACTGATAGTCTGATTTTATTACAGAAACCTATGTGAAACAAAGCAGAGACCTGTGCAGCGCTCCGCACGCAGCCGGCGAGCAGCTCGCCAGGCTGCAAACGCCAGCGCTAATTCTAGTACCTACAACTCACCAGCTTTTAATTATGATGTGGCACATTCACAGGAGTCCAGCAGGAAAAATATTTTCCACCAGACAGCTGTGTCTGAGTGCTTATTCCAAGGCTGGAAGCAGCAGTGGCAGGCAGTGAATGGAGGCAGAGCAGCGACTCAGAGCACCAGGAGGTGGCACGGGACAGCTGGATGGCCCCCACGCCACTGGCACGTGCCGGGCAGGCGCTGCGCTCGCGTGTGCCAAGGGAGAAGGCGAGCAGGCGGAGGCTGGTGTGGCGGAGCTGGGACCCAGCCGTTGAGAGACGGGTTGGGGAAGGTGGAGCTGCAGCATCACCCCAGCATGCCCCACCACATCCTGGGCAGCTGCACCCATGGGTGGCTCAAGGTGCTCCCCCTGTCCCCTGCCCATTCGGCTCCCTGTAGATCTGCCTGGTTCCACCTCCCCATCCCCACCACGCCGGGGGCCTCAAAATCCTTGCGGGTGCCTCTGGGGAGGGAACCATTGTGTGCACACTGCAGTGGCGTGGAATTAAGTATTTGCTCCCACTGACAGTCCCGGTGCGAGGCACACAACCGCTCCTGGGGTTTTGCAGAGGTTGCATGAGCTCCACGTGCCCTTGGGATGCCACTGCCCTTCAGTGTTTATTTGCTCAGCAGTAATTATAGCAGCGTAATTATAATCAGCGCTCATTTCCATAAAGAATCACTTTTCTCAGCTTCTGGGCCCCCTCTGCTCCCCAGCCACGTGCCAAGACAAACCTTATGAGCCCGACAGTGCCAGTTCGCTTTGTTTCTGCACAAAAAACAACATGATGGGGCACAAGGGGATAGGGAATTGGGTGGGTGGGGGGTGAGGGCAAAAGCCCCACTCCCACTCAGCCACTCGACTTGGCGGCCATCCCCCGGGCGAAACGCTGCTTGGGAAAGCTGGGAGCACGGCCGTGTTTACAGCCGCTGTCCTGGGGAGCTGCATGGCCGCGCTGCACCTCCTGCTCATGAATTAACAGCCAGCCAGCTCCAGCCCATCAATTCCCGTGTTTGTACAGACCAGTGGGAACATTGCTGGCGTGCTTGCTCCTCGTCGCCTGCAAAAACAAGCGTGGATTTGCTGGATCAAGCATTGGGCAAGGGTCAAAACTCACCTTTTTGAGCATGTGCAGATCTTGAGGCCATCGGCTACTGACAGGTTAAAGGGTGTCCAGAGACAGAAGCTTGTCCTGAGTTCTCTTCGTTCCGTGCATCAGGCTGACTTGGCTTCTGCTCCTGAGAAACCAAAGAAAAGTCTGTGAGCATGAGGCTGATTTTCAGGACTGTTCCTGCCTCAGCTTTTAAATAAAGCCCGGGGTTTTGTGTGAGCTTGGTGCAGAGCTGCTGAAAACAGCTGCAAAAAAGCCTTCTCATCCACAAAACCTGCAGGTGAAAATATTTACATTTTCTTCCTGTGCTTTCATGGCTTGCTTGAAATAAAAAAAGAAGCATTTTCATTTAGGAAAACAGTTTGCTTTTTTTTTTTTGAGAAAAAAAAAAACAAAGGTTGATTGACCTCTTCAAAAATTCAGTAGATGAGGATGAAGCTGGTAGCTAAAACTGCTGTTTTTCGAATCAGGTGCTTCAGTAAGCACTTGGAGAGCCGCTGTTGAAAAGCAGCTCTAAACAGGAGGATTTTCACTGCTGCCACACATCATCCCTGTCAATTCTTGCCCTCACCTCTCCAGCTAAAACACTAATCCAAGCTTTTTGGCAGATCTACGAAAGCGGGGACTTGTTGGTGCAAGAAGCCTAAAGGGAGCAGCTCCCTGGTTCCAGGGCAAGACGAGGGAGCAGGGGCTGGGGGGCACCGGTGTCTAGCCACCACCCGCTGGTGCCACAGGTGGAGCAGCAGTGTGTTGGCGGAGCAGGGGCTCCAGCATCCTCAGCCTCTGCCTTGGCTGCCTTTCTGGACAGCTCGCGTGAGCTACAGCCCCATGCGTGCCAGGGTTATGCTGGATAAAATCATCCAGGGCTTGTTCCTGTCCCCCCCTGCCGAGCACCCCTTGCTTGCCCCGCTGCACCGCGGCCAGCTGGGCATGGGGCCTGACTGGGCAGATGGGGGGGAGCTTTATTTATTTATTTATTTATTTGTTTATTTATTAACGTTTTTCCCAGGGCTTTTTTGGATTTAAATAGGATCAGGAAGGCAGGAAGAGTCTGGTCACAAGGGAGAGGATGTCCCTGCCTGTCTGCCCCTGGAGAGCACTTGTCTGGGCTTCCCGGCGCTCAGCCCCTGCTCCCTGGGATTTGTTTCCTGTCCGATGACGATAAGTCTCTCCTCACTTTTCCTCACGCAGAGGGATCTTGCTATGGGGAGATCGCCCTGAGCCAGCCATGGAAGCTGGGGATGGTTTGCTGGGCACCTCATTTGTGTTTTAAGAGATGCTCCCAAATCACACTCAGCTCAAATGCCTTCTCCTTCCTCTCCAGCAACACCTTGATGTGGGAGATGCTCCTGAGCCCATGCGTTACTGAGCTGCTGGGCCCATCTCCAGAGCAGGGCCAGCACCAGTCAGGTGGCTTCGAGCCCAACAAAGGAGCTGCTGAATAGCTGGCAAAGCTCAGCCAGGGACTAATACTTTTTCACAAGCTGTTTACATAGCAGAGATGTCACAAATCATTCCCAGGCAGCTGATGTGCAGGTGAGGCTGGCTCGGAGGGCGGCTGAGGTGCCTACAGAAATGCAGACAGCAGCCATGCAGGACGAGCAGCTCCAAGGTTTTCATTGATTTCACTGGTTTCATTGGTTTCATTGATTGTGTCAGTCTCAAGGAAACGATGTTCGGGAAATAAAAACAACAAAGCTCATCGCTGCTGCAGTTCCCAGCTACCAAGGTCAGTCAATAAGCAAAGCAGCTGGTTTGGGAAAGGGCTGGAGCAAAGCAAGGCTGGAAAGCAAGGACGCCTGCCATAAAAACCCTGGAGCTCCCAGACACGGTGGGGTTTTGATGCCCCAGGTGCCACCAGCAACATTACAGCAGCGGGCAGCTGCTTCTCCTCTGGGACTTCGGTGCTTTCCCGCAGCTCCTCGGGCTGCAAGCCAAAACTGTGCAGGGTTAACAAATCAAAGAGATTTCATCCCGACCCACAGCAGCCTCATCCCCAGACACATTTGACCCTGAGGTCCCCCCATGCCCGTCCCAGCCTGGGGTGCCGTGAGGACGCTGCGGCAGGGCAGCTGCGCCCGCCCTGCCGTCTGCTTGCGTTCGTTAGCGCTGATTGCTCCTGCGGGCTTGGAGCCAGACCGAAATCTTGTCTCCGGAGGATACATTTTTAGACAGTTTACAGAATCTGGCTTCCTGCTTTTAAATATCTCGGGTTCTTTTGTTTCCTGTCACCTGGAAAGTAGGTGTGAGAAAAGTCCTTGTCCCTGAGTGACTCTGTGGATGCTCTCGCAACCTCTGCAGGGAGCCAGGAGCGAAGCACCCTGTGGCACCAAAATGCCATGGAACAGGACAGGAGCGCTGTCCAAGCACAGGCAGATGGAGTGAAATAAAACAGCCAAAGGACCTCCAGGGACCAAAGGGACCAGGCCGTGCCTCTGCTGTGTCACCCTCTTGGGACACAGAGCCGCTCACACGCACAGTAGAGCCCAGCGCCACGCGAGCAATCTGCACCCTGCATTCCTCCTGGCCATCCCTCATTTTGGGGATCCCTCCAGTGGACCAGGACGTGGCCACAGAGCCAGAGCAGCCGCCGAGGCGTGGGTCAGAGCCAGGCGTGCCCAGGCAGCACGGCACAAAGCAGGCTCTGTCCCAAGCATCTGCCTGGCACCAGGCACGGCCGCGCTGGCATGGCCACCACTGGGGAGCTGCAGGGGGGGCTCCATGGCCTCAGGGGAGCAGTCAGAGGGCCTCTGCCAGCTCTGGGCTTCTCTTCCCACTGCTGGCTTAGGGGAGCTTTGGAGATGGCACTTGTCCCTGCACCATCCTCCTCATTCCTTTCTTCAGGGAGGCAACAAGTGTTTTTTTCCGCAGGCAATTTTACATCAAGTGATGTTTGCTGGAGCAGGAAAAATGCATTTTTCTTATGCTGAAACCCTGTCAAAAGCTCTGGAAAACCATGTGTATTCTCTCTTTAGCAGCAGCTGCTGTCAGCAGCTTGGCACCCATCTGCACTCAAAGCCTGGGCTCAGAAGCCCAGCCCCAGGAGCTCACCCCTGCTCTTTCCTGGCTCAGCTGCCTGGGGGAGCACCAGACCCCCAGCCCCAGCCCCAGGGATGCTGCAGCAGGGCTGTGGGGAGAGCTGAGGCTTCTCAGAGCTGCTGGAACATGAGAAGCAAAGCAGGAAGGCTCCTGAGGCTGTGGCCAGCTCAGTGGCAAGGGGATGCTGTGGCGCAGGCACCACGATAAGCCATCCCCGTTCAGCCACGAGCTCTGGCCCAGCTCCTGCACCATAAGGGATGAAGCAAGGGATGAACCTAAGGAGAAGACTCTAAGCCTTGGGAGCAAAGGGATTTTGGAGCTCTGCTTGCAGCAACTCCAGCTGGAGGAGCCCAAGCACCTCTGCCCGCAGGATGTCCATGGTACGCCAACACAAAGTGGGGTGGAGGATCCCCAAGGTGCCCCTTGCACCCCTCACCAGGACCCCCGTCACCAGCCACACCGGGGCCAGGCCTGCCCCGAGCCCTGGGCCATGGAGGCTGCATCCTGGCCTTTTGTTCTCGACAAGGGAGCGTGTGGGCAATTGGGTGCCAGCCACAAGAGCTTGTGCTGGTGCCTGCTTCCTCCCTTGGCACGCAGCAGTGCCGGGCACCGCTGGCCAACTCCTGCTTGCGTAAACAGCCCAAGTAACGAAGATAAATGAAGCTGAGTGGCAGGGGAGGGCAACACGGCGGCTGCCAGCCAGCCCTCCACGATTCAGGGCACGCTTAAGGGCTCCGGGGCCACACATTTGCCTGGGAACAACAGGACAACAGCATCTTGGGAGGTGCTTTATGAGATGCCTTAGATGGCCCAACACCCCTTTGGATTCAATACCTGGGCTCGGTAGGCAGGAGCTTTCTCTTGTTCACTGGGTTTCACTGGGTGCCCACAGCACAGGGTTGAGGCTGGGTTTCTACATGGCTCAGCCCAAGAGGGAGCGCTGTCCCTGCCTCCACGTCGCTTGTCCAGGGAGGTCAACATCCCTTCGGTCCACAGTGGCAGTCAGAGAACACTGGTCCTGGCAGTGACTCCGATGCTTCCCACTGATGCTGTCTCAGTCCTGGGGTCTGCGTCTGAGGTGTATCTGCTAAGGGATACAAGAGGTTAACATTTAAAAAGACTGTCTTGAGCCCAGCTAATGCCACGGCAGAACAGAGCACCCCTGCCAAGAAGCTTATCTGAGGCTCTTTGTGAACAAAGTGAACCCTGGAAGGTGGCGAGGCTCAGCGACGGGGAGCAGGGATGCACGCCAAGATCACTGCCTCTGGCCAGAGCAGAAATTTCCATCTTAGAGAGGAGCCACCCTGTTTCGATAACCCACACAGTTTCCAGCTGCGCTGCTCACCGTGGTGAGGACCAAGTCGTGGCCCTGGCCCCCAGGAGCTGCTGGCATGACCTGGGGCAGCGTTGCACGGCTCCGATGGGCTCTCATACCCAGTGCTCATGCTGCTTCCAAGAGGCAGTGCAAGGCAAAGTGTATAAATCGAGCCATTCTCACCTAAAAGTTGCTCTATGACAGGGACAGGAACTGGACACCCCAACCAAAAGACATCTGTTGGGGCAGTAGCTCCCAGGCACAGCACAGGGCAGGCATTCTCCCTCCACTGTGGTGCATCCAGGGCTCTTTGATGACTCCTCCAGCTTCTACCTTGGGACAGAAAATGGGAACATGGGAGAGCCCCGTGCCCACCTGCAGCCCCTGCAGTGACACGGTGCCTGTGCTTGCCCGCTTTGCACACTGCAGGTTGAAGCTCCCGCAGAAACCTCGCATTGTGCCACATAGATACAATGAGCCTTTCAGCCCTCATAACCTCTGGAAATAAACTTGAATGAGCTGTATGTCTGATGAACGGGTGGGAAAATCTGGGAGCAGCCAGAATTTCACAGAGGCCTCGACTCGAACTTTCTGCTTCCCAAATCCTCCTGAGGCAGCGCGGGTTGGGAATGGAAAGAGAGCGACTCCAGCCCAGCGCTCTTTCCATCCCAACACCCAGCAGGGTCGATAAAAATCAGCTGTGACTGAGCGCAGCCCGCCCGTAATTGTGTGTTTATTTTTAATTGGGTGAATTGGTGGCTCAGCACTGAGCTGGGCCCCGCTGATTCCAGGAAACTTAATCCGCAGATCGGTCCTCCGCAGCTACCGTGCGGCCGCAGAGTGACCGCGGACCGGGAGCCGCAGGCAGCTGGAGGCAGCCCCATTCAGCTGGGGCTTTGCTGCACCCCACAGCTGGAAGAGCCCCCGCAGACCTCGGCTGAGCCCTCCAGGCCAAGGGTAAATGCAGCAGGTTATTTTGGAGGGAAGAGGAGGTGTGAGGCAGCCATGCCCGGCTTCTCCTGGTGTAAACCGCCCTGTCCACCTGAGGCCAGGGGATGGGGTGAATGGCACAAGAGTCTCCTGCTTGTACCATGCTGCTCCTAGAACCCTGCTCAGATTTCCTTTAGGCTCCTAAATCAGTGCAGGAGGCTCCCAAAATGTTTAATTCCCCCTCTGTGGAACAGCAGCAGCAGAATAGGTCTGCCCGCTCCTCAGAAAGGCCAACAGAGAAGGGCTGGTGCGGAAAGCTCCCCGTTAGGAGCAGGCAGCACTGCCCTTATCCTCAGCACAGCTCTCCAGCTGATCCCCAGAGCAGGAGCTGGGTTCATCCCCACGGAGAGCTTGCTTACAGCAACCCACGGCCAGCCTACCTTCCTGCTTCTGCTCTCAGTGGCCACCGGGGTGTGCGGCGTTTGGGAGGTGACAGGGCAGGGGGACTACAAGCGCTCTGCAGCATTTGGCCAGCTCAGGATGTGCTGAAGTTGGAGCTAAGGGTGCTCCTGGACCATGCAGACACCACCAGGTTCCTGCCACTGCAGCTCATGTAATGGAGTTTGGCTTTCTCAAAGGATTCCCCATTAAACCCGTAGGTTTATCTTGATTTTTACTTTCCTTCCTTTGCAAAAACTCTGTTTGGACAATGAACAGCAACATCCTTGCTCCATACGGATGGGGATTAAAATGAGCAGACGCTTGTTTGCTCATGCTAGCCAGGGAACTGGACCTAAAACATTCAGCAGCGAGTTTGTCTTTTCCCAGCTGGAGACTTTCCGCAGCATGTCTGGAAGCCGGGTGCCGTGCCCCCCTGGCCCCTGACACACAGTGAGCCCCCACATGTGGTCCACGAGCAAAAGGCATCCCCTGGTGGACCTTAAGCCTTGCTAAAGGTAACCATGCAGGTCAGGATAGGAATTTTGGAGCTGCTTATGGCCATGGAAGTAACGATGCTGAGGGCCAGGAGGATCAGAGCTGATCCTTCCTGATGCCTGGAGGGTGAGCTGCACTGGCCACGAGCTGCAGCTGCTTCCTTCCATGGGCTGGCCAGTTCTTATGGAATTGGGGTCAAAGGGGCCACTCTTGGCATGCTCAGAAGGAGCTGCTGTTGCAGAAGATTCCCGGGAAGCCAGTCCCACCCCACTGCCTGCTGGCCAGCACCCACAGGCACTGGCTGCCTGCATGGAGGATGGAGGCAGCAGGCAGGAGGCTCTTCTGCCACGGAGGCTTCCCTCCAGTTCTTGTGTTACTGAAGACATTTGCTGAAGGAAGAAGAATGAATAAATAACAAAGGGGTGCGCCAACAGATGGGCTCTAGTTTGTATTCTCAGAGGTGCTGGCTGTTTCTGAGATTATTCCCTCTCCTTGGCCAAAAGGAGAGGATCAAGGGAGCCAAGCACCTCAGAGCTGCTTCTCAAGGTGATGGCAGATTATCCGGCTTTTTTGTTCATCACCAGCTCTAGCTGCAAGGACTGACAGAGCTTCTGCCCTCAGACCTGTGCTAAAAGACACAACCTTGCCTGGGCACAAGGACGCAGATCAGCCTCTAGTGCACATTCATGCGCTGCATCGCTAGGGCACAGGAGCCACCTGGCTTTTGTCAGAGCAAAGGCTGGGGGGTTCCTCGCTGCAGACCCGGTTCACACCCACACCTGCACCCATGGCGCAGTGGAAATTCACTGCGGCACAGCCAAGGACCGGGTGGGGAAGGAACAGCATCGATGGCACAGTGGGGGAACAACACCCAGCGCCAAGCAGAGCCCAGGGCACTGAACGAGCCTCATCCAGACCCGCTGCCGTCAGTCAGGAGCAAATGGGGTGAAGGGGATCCGGGGAAACTCGTAGTCCCAGACCCCCCACCCCATGCACCAGCTGCCAGCATCTGAGGCTGCGGGATGGGGACAGGGAAGGTGGCCCTGCCGGTGCCCAGCTAGCCCTCGCACCGTGGCTGAGCCCCGCTCACAGGCAGCGCTGCTGGATAACGGATAACACATTAAGCAAATTTCTCGCTGCATGCTCTGCTTTCCTAGAGCCCCAGCCAGACCCCAAGATTATTTATCTTGGCTTTGAAGTCTCCGCCCCTCACTGTGCAGCATGAACATGTAACCACAGAGGTTTAACAGAAACCGGAGCAGAAACCACCACCGAGGCTTGCAGGCAAGGGGCCCGTCCGATGCCTGCAGCTCAGAGCTGTGCTAACTGCTGTCCTGGATGGCACCAGCCGGGGCTCCCAGACCCACTGGTGAAGGAAGGGCAGGATGCACAGGGAGCAGGTGTCAGTGCTGACACTTTCAGCCCGCCGGCCCTACCCTGCAGCCCTGGGTCATGGGGCTTCACCCCAAGTCCAGCACGGCCCTGTCCTGCAGGCATGGAGTGGTGACTTCTGCAATCCCCAGACAGCAGCCCCCATCCCTCCCCTCTGGGCAGATTTCCTGCTTCTCCGTTATCTGCAGCAGCAAGAAATCCTGCCCCAGGACTCTCCCGTGCTTGCTTTCCTTTCCTGGCACAACAGCATGCCAGGCACTGCACACCTCTGGTGCCAGGTGGGTTCCCCTTCTCTTGGAAGAAAAGACAAGGATCAAGACGGAGCAGCCTCACCGGTCTGTTGAAGTCCAGAGCGAAAACCTGCTGCCCTGATGACTGCCAAGCAGCAGGGAAAGCCTCACCTGCTGCTGTCAAACCAAAGCCCAGGCAGCAAGATTTTGCTCCACGAGCTGCCCAGAAGCTCGTCCATTCTGATGTCAAGCAACTCCAGCACTGAGGTTCCCTTGCTCCCATTAGGAGACTCTGAGGCCACACCTACAGAACAGATTTTACACGACTCTTCCTTATCCGCTTGGATTTCAACCCAACTGGGACCATCTGGTGTCAATGGCTGTGCAGAGGTTCCCAATTCAGTTGAAACAAGACCTGAGGTCTGCTCAGCCTCAACTGCATACCACGGCTGCAGCAGTTTCACAATAAAGCAAGGTCAGGATATGGCTGCGTGGTGGGCTTTGAGTCCCAGCATTTATCCATGACAGACTCGAGTGAGTCACGGCTGTCCCCGGGGACACAGAAGAGACTTCGTGGTGGTCGAGGGTTGGACCTTTACCACCTGGCCAAAATCTGAGGCGCAGGGGACAAAGCCCTGCTCGGCTCCAGGTTCCCTCACCAGCCTTTTGTCCTTTCCCGCATCCAGAAGCTACTGTGAACGCAAAACACGACAACATCCCAGCGGGGCTCTGGCTCCCAGCCAAGAGGCAGATCTGTTACCGAAGCAGCCCGGTGAGCTGGGGCCAGGGCCTTGGCGCAGCTCTGCACAGCCAGGGCTCATTTCCAAGCAAGGAGGCAATGATCTAGCCTTCATTCCCCATGAGCGGATGAAATCTGCCTTGAATTTAAATTCAATAAGCTCAGCCCGGCCCTACAAACCGCAACTGAAACTTCGCAGTGAAAGCCAGTGTGTTTCGAATAAAGCATCGTTAAAGATTCCCGGGTCCCTATCACTCCTGAGCCTGTGCAAAGCATACAGAGAGACGCACGGGTGAGCGGAGGTGCTGCTGAGCCCAGTTGTGTTTGCAGAGCAGGGTTAGAAGCGGCTGCACCGCTTTCCTCCCCTCCCCAGGCCACCTGCAGAGCTCCACAGCACATGTCTGCTGCTGGAGCTCATCTAGGGGCCAATTTTCTGATTTACTCCACCATGGACTGCTCTGGTGGCAGCAGGGAGACCTGGGACTGGAAAACCAGTTTGCGGGGATAAATCTCTCTTAAAATCTTCTTGCATCCTGAAAGCTTGTGCCTGGACAGAAACAAATGAAGTGTGTGACGTTGAAAAATGAGAACGGCAATGAGAGAGCACGCAGGGAATCAGAGGGCTGGCAAGCAAAGCACAGTTTGCAAGACGCTACAGTGGCCAGACTCAGTCCAGCACCCAGGCCAATGAATGCCTCTGAACTGGCCGAAAACACAGCTCTCACCCTCTGTTGGTTTCATTACATTTTGGATTTTCTTAGCCATGGAAAGGGCCCTGCTGCTGTGCTGGGGCTGTGCAGAAGGCATCCCCAGCCCACCAGCTGAGCCACCAGAGCAAGATCCAGATCCCTCAGCAGGCTGGAGGTATCTTAGAGCCTTGTGCCTCCAATTCCCACTTAAAAGCAGCCCAAGGAAGCTTTGAAGCTACCTATCCTGGCTAAACTGGCCAAACCTCCCTCTTCATCAGCAATCTGACGTTCTTCCACGTATTTCTCACCACCCAACAGGGGTGAGAGCTGGTTTCCTTCACCCAGAAGTTCTCACAAATGAGATAATTTTATTTCCTGAGCAAGATAGTGGCCAAAGCCCCCCAGCAGCTCACGAACACTAATTTAATGAGAATTTTTGTTCCAAATATAATTCACAGCTAATATCTGGCATGAAATACTCAAAAGAGAATGAGCAGATCCCAGCCTTGAGCAACAGAATAGGGGCTGATTTCCTTTTAGTCTATATACACACACATGCATATATATGTAATATATAAATATATATATATATATGTATATTCATATATACAGAGAGTGAGGGAGAGCTTTTGCAAACCTGTTTGGACTCCCTAGATGTACAAAACTCACAAACCAGCAGGCCCTCATTGTAAAATTTCAATGCAGTAATTCTCAGAACCATAAAGCGCTCACAGAACTGGAATGGAACGAGCCCCGTGTTTGCTGGCACCGCTGGGGAGGACAGGAGAGTTCATCGGTCTTCATTCTCATTAGCACTGAAAAGAATGTCCAACTGCACTCCTGATGGAGAGAGCAGCATCTCACAGCTTTCAACACCCTAAGCTGGTGCAGGAGAGGAGCAAATCAAACCCAGAGGGTGGCAAGCAGGGTGTGAAGTGTGAAGGAAGGACTGGCTGCCAGGCAGGGAGGGATGCACACGGAGCAGCCACCAACAGGCTGCTGAGCCCCCTTTCCTTCAGTGAAATTCCTTTGGACAGGCAACAGAGCAGAGAATGCTGAGCTGGGTCCTGAGCATGACTCACAGGGACCAGGCAGTGCCGCTGTCACAGCATGGGACCTGGTACCTGGCCCCAAATCCCACACACACACACACACCCCAGAGCTCTGCACCCAGCCCTCGGGACACTGTTAGCACTCTATGCCCTCAGCTCATTAAATGTATGAAATTTCTAGATTAAAATAACAATAGTAGTAGTGAGGCCTGTTTCTAACCTTGGGTGGCTTTGCTTTCTGCTTTTGCCATTTTGCTCTTAACGACTCCCAGAGCTAAGATGCCAAGAGAAGGATTGATATTCATACTAACTCATTCAGGGATATTGGGCTGAATTTTTTATTGGGGTCAGGAGTAAAGACTTCTATTTTTCCAAGCCCAGGGAAAGCATGTTCAGGTTGATAAATATCTGTCAGCAATAACCATTAGCTGATTGTATGAACTGCAAGGGGAAAAGAAAAGACAAAAAAGCCCTGTCATTCCCAGGGGAGCTGCTCAATGGTCTTTTCCTCCATGTAGATTTCTGTAACACTTCTCAGTGTTTTCTGCAGGACTGCACATGCTCTGGTCTATTAAAGGGACAGATATCAGAACCTGTATAAAACCACAAGCTTTATTCATTCAAAAATCTCAGTTAAGTAGCTGTGCAGCATCAGCTTCTCCTTTTGGTTCTCCCTGGCACAGAGGACGGGATTACCTTTGCTGCAGACCCAGCACCTGCATCGGGAACCCATGGCATCCGCTCCAGCACAGACAACAGGCAGGAAGCCCAGAAGGGCCAGGCACCCACGGAGCCTCAGGGATCCTTATTTCCTGCAGTAAGGAACAGCCCTTCTGCATCTCAATTTCCCCTTCTGTAAAATAAAAATCACAACTCTTTTTGAGCCCCCTTCAAGCAATTCATGCAGTTGACCGAAGCCCTCACAAATGTGCAAAGGTGTTGGGGTTTTTAGAGTCATTCTGAAAGCTTCAGTTTCCAGAGTGATCCCACACCTCTAGGTGACATTTATGAACACTTGGGGTCATAGAGAGAACCCCAGAATTATCACCCCAAAAGCCTTAGAATTAAACATCAATGAAAAAGGATGCTCGTTATTTCCTCTCTAACCTGCTTGGTTTTTAATAAAACCAGGCAGTTTATGACAGACCAGGGAGAGGCGGTGATTTATCACGTTGAAATAATTGGGGTCAGCAATGTTGCTACAGTTCTCAGGAAATGCCGGTCTATGCTGTCTCTCCTTTTGGTAGAGTTGGCAGCAGCAAAAACCACAATTTACTGCAGCAGCAAAAGTTTATATCTAATCCTCTCTGTAATCTCTTACTCCAGGAAACTTCAGGATACCGGGGGTGGGAAGCAGGCTCAACCTCAAGCTCAGGACTCGCAGGGGGAGCACCAGGATGGGTGCTGCAGGGCCAATCCTTGCCACTGCACATCACAGCTCATGCAAGACCACGGCAGGAGGGAGCACGGTGGGCGCAGAGCTCACACAGTCCCTCCTGCCCCACCACCTCCCTTCTCCTGGGAGGTAGCTGCAGAGCCAGCACCGCCCCAGCACGTCACCTTCGTTGAGAAAAGCCAGGCATGTAATAAAGCAGAGAACTAATTGCCCCCAGGGGGCTTGTTAAGGCCAGCAGGAAATCCTGTGGGGCCAAGAGAGCACTTGTGGAAGCACCAGGAGGTCACACTGCCAGAGATCCCCGGGCTACAGCATGGTGATGCCGGGGCAGGGCCAGGCTCTGTGGGGCTCAGGGGGAGCACGGTGAGATGGCCACCCTCCCCACCAGGTGCAATAGTGGCTCAGGTTGCTTCCCAGCAGGAATCACAGCATGGTTAGGGTTGGAAGCAACCTTAAAGATCGCCTCCTCCACTCCTGCCATGGGCACGACCCCTCCAGCAGCCCAGGCTGCCCCCAGCCCCATCCAGCCTGGCCTTGGGCACTGCCAGGGCCAATTCCTTACCTACTGAAGAAGTCCACCCTTCAAAGCCATCTCTCTCTAATTCAGAGACAAGGATGTTGTGACAGACTGTGTCAACGGCCTTACACACTTACTTTTACGGAGAAGGAGGACCACAGACCTCAGGGGGGCTTGGGCTGCCCCTATCAATTAGGCACTGCTGAAAACAGCAGTGAAAGCCAGCCTCCTTCATTCCCCCCCATCCCATAATCCTAGGCAGGTTTTGCTCCCACCTAATTAGTCCTGCTAACGAGAGGCCATTACCTCATGGGATGAGGGCCCCACACAACAGGAAGCTCTGGTGACCGGGGCAACATTGCTCTTCGAGGCCTCTTGTCCACAGCTCATCCCGCGCAGGAGCAGCAGTGAAGAGATAAGGAGCCCCCGAGGCCTGGTGGAAACTCTGACAAGGAGTCTATTTTGGGCTGGCCTGGCCAGTTCCCGCTCTGGTGGGCCTGGGACGAGCCCGACCTCACGTCTCAGGGATCTGCTGCCCACATCCCACTTGTCTGCTGCTCACCGCACTCTCATGCTCCGCTGGCCTCAGTCCCCACTGGCACACAAATCTTTGACACAGCAGCATCGCTCCGCTTGCCTGGACACAGGCTGTGGCTCTGTGACTCAGTTCACCAAATGCCTCCCCTGGACCAGGAGCTCTCAGAGGGAAAGAGAGCTGGGATGCAGCCAGCACTCATCCCTCACCACGTCCTTGCAAAGATGGGAAATAGGCAGCCATGCTTTAGAGCAGCCCAGCCTATTTTGGGGAGAGACAAGGGGAAACCATGAGCAAATCTGATACGGAGAAGCAGACACGAGGCAAGCTGCTGACATTTACTTGGTGTCAGGATGATGAGGCTGGTGCCAGACAGCTGCGGTGCCAGAGCATGGCAGTGCACTGAGCAGGGGATGCCTGCACCCTTCACCAACCCTTGCTGGGCACTGGGGAGGACAGATCTTGCTCAAAGCTGCTCTGGGGCTGAGGAGAAGAAAGTACAGCTAGTAAAAAGAGAGGCAAAGACATCTGCTGCCAACTCCAGAAGAAAAAAAAAGCAGGTTTCCAGGGATCAGAAAGAGGAGGAGTCAGTGAGCGTGATGGGGCAGTGCTTGGGAACTGGGCTGCTAGGATATGGGAACCACAGGGCAGACAGCTGGGGACAGGCACTGGGATCCATCCTGGGCGCTCTGGAAGCAGGGAAAGGGCACAGGGAGCCGTGGTGGTTAAGTAGGGATGTAGGAAGGAGAATTAAGCAATGGGCCCAAGGCTTTGCAAACTATAAACACTGTGATGGAGGAGCTTTGTACTCAAAATAAGCAAAGGCAAATGAAGGAGGGAATTGGGAGAAGTAAAAGGCAACAGTGGGGGAAAGAGACTGAGCAAAGATGAGCAGCCAGCATCAGGTGAATAGAAAGCTCTTCTCTGGTTCTTGCGGAGGTGCATGGGAAACAGAAGCCTGAAAAAGGGTGCGGAAAAACGAACAAATGAGGGCAGGGCAGGCAACAAAAGAGGGGCCCCAGGAGCCTCCCAGGAAGCTTTTCAGAGCTTCCAAGCAGAGGTGAAAGAGCTGGTGTGCAGGAAGACAGAGACAATCTCTGATGCAGGAGCCGGTTTGAGAAGTAGGGCCTTGGCTTCTGGCTGGGTTTTTGGACAAGCCAGCTACAGTGTCAGTGGCCTTGCTGGAACCAGGCCGCAGAAGCAAAATTCACAAAGCCACAACAGGTACTGATGGGTGTCCCCATGCCGAGCAGGGAGCTTTGGTCCTTGCCTCTGAGGCAGGAAGGCAACGAAGCTGCCTGCAAATCCCATTGTGAGAACACATTACCCTTAAGTCCATGAGGATAAGGGTCCATACAGAGGCACCAGCTTGCCCAGCATGCAGGATGATGGTCACCCTCATGGTGTTGCTCCAGGTGCAGAGAAACCTCCTCCCATAAGATCTGTTTTCTACTCCCTTGCCATTCTCAGGTGTGATAGGTGGTTTGGAGGAGTTTCCAAGCTCTGCTGCATCCTTCTCCCCACACCAAATGGCCATGTGGTCCATTGCCTTCTCCTTCCTCTGGATCCCAGCTCCATCCACAGCTCCTCCAGGGGCAGAGGTCGATATTCCACATACCAGGGTCCACCTCTGGGAGCAGAGCAACACAAATAACATAAGTGGCTTCTTTAGATTCAGGATGCACCAGCAACTCTTTGCAGTGCTGCAAAGCCTGGGAAAGTTTCATCCAGCCAAGATGCTAATCAGCGCTACAGCAAACTGTTGAGTCAGGAAAACAGAAGCGCAAGACTGATTTGCAGGAAGCAAAAGGCCAGATGCCTTTACATGGGCTCCACTTTCACCCAGCCCAACAGGTTTCATGATATATTCCTCTGGGGTCCCTGAGCTCCTGCACCATCCCACAGCAGCCTCATTCCCCAGGGCTGCGGTCCACTCAATTAGTCAGCCCTACAAGCTCTCTGCAGTTCTTCATGATGGACCTGCATTGATCTGCCCCAGCTCTTAGGTTTCGATCTCCATTTATCAGGACTTCACATTCTTTTAATCCCATCTCAGCCCTCCCCCAAAGTGTTGAGATAAAAGGCAGGCTGGGAAGGCTGATAAAAGGGAACTGAACAAATCCATTAATGCTGTTTCTGTGCCAGGAATTACAAACCCCAGTCCATGTTAATTATGCTTGCCAGCCAGAGCCTCAAGACAGCAAAGCACAAAAGTAAAGTCACCCTCACTCAAAACTTGTCCTGAGAAAAAGCAACACCTAGAGGACCAGGACTCGTTGGCTTTTACTCCATGTGAGGGCATTGATTTGTTGAGTTTGGGCACACAGGTCAAAGATGGGTTCTCCAACCTGAGCAGCAACAGTGCTGATCCCCAGGCAAGATAAACCGGCAGAAAAAAGTCACTTCAGCTTCTTTCTTTGGCAGCAGGAACTTTATGGCAAGAAGAATAAATTCTGCAGAGCCCACATGGAGCTGCTCCGTGCTACTACGGTATGTGCATCAGGGTACGAACCCTGGCCAGAGGGTGGTGAGAAACAAGAGCCAAAAGACACAGGATCAGAAGCACACATTGAGTATGTGCAGGGCCCCCTACAGAACTGAGCCACCATGTGTCCAGCAGTGAAGGGACAATTCTCACCCTGCAAGATGTTTCAGGCTCTCAGAAAAGAAAAAAAAACACAACAAACCAGCTCACCAAACTCCAAATCACAGGAAAAGCCAAATTCAGAACATTTTGTCAAAGCACTAAATCAGAGTGAAGGGGGGC
Source organism: Cygnus olor (assembly GCF_009769625.2). NCBI lineage: Eukaryota > Metazoa > Chordata > Aves > Anseriformes > Anatidae > Cygnus > Cygnus olor. Next base: position 5,841,236 of record NC_049194.1, on the reverse strand, counting down.
AACTTACCAGGTCAACTGGAACATGCTTTAATTGCAACCTTTGGAAAAAAGTGTCCTTGTATAAATGGAGATTAATGGACATTTAAAAAGACAAAGTTGCTTTAGTATAACCCCTCCCCTCCCCATTTTCCTTGGTACATTGCCTAATGGATGTGTCAACAATGTCAAAACCAACAAAAACTATTAAAATACACTCATCCAACCAACACCCTCTCTGGAACAGCTTCAGATTTTAATTGATGTCTTCTAAAAAACAAATCCTTTCTCAGGAAAAATAAACCACAGCCACTTCAGGGAGAAACACGATAAGATTTGCCCATGATGCCACTGTTTACAAGAGGCATAGGCAGGAACCTAGGTCACTGGGCAGGACCACAGCACCAAACACACTGGCACAGAAGAGCACAAAGCATCAGCGATTACCTGATTTCATCCTGGCCCCTACAGTTTTCACAACCCGGGGCTTTTCTCCTTTTTGAGCAGACATTTGGGCTCCCAATGTTTGCTGCTCCAGGCCCTGGGACGCTGCCACCCGCCCTGGAGCCAGTCCCAGTGCCGCAAGCAGGCATCGCGGAAAAGGCTCATGGTTCTCCTCCTTCCTGGAAGAAGCGCCTGTTGACAAGGCGCTCAGTCTTCCTCTCAGCTCCCACTTGAGCAGTCTGAGGGCTCGTTAGAAAATAGAACTAATTATGCTTGATGGATAGGGACTGGGGACTATTACTCATCGCTGTGCAGCAGACACCGTACAGCACACCGCGCAGAAGAATTCAGCTGCAACCACTGCGGCTGCACAGCGCGCAACCAGCCCAAGCCTCCACTGCTCCCCAGCAAGAGGCTGCAGGGTGGGAAGGGCAAATTTAGGCGCTTTTGGTTACATCACATTAGTGTCCTGACACCCAAAACAAGAGTGGGGCCTTGCTGCGGCAGGAGCTGCAGGGCCACAGAGTAAAACGTTGTCAGAAGCAACCTAAGCTCTACAGCAGCAATGAATTTGAGGCAGTTTGCTGGCTGAAAAATCCTTGGGCTCACAACAGCACATAGCTGGCATAGGTCAAAGGAAATCACAAGAACTGAGTCTAAAATTTTTAAGTCCATGGAAGTAAGTATTCCCCCTCAAGGAAAGCAGGGGTTTTCCCGGTTCATGTCATTTTCAAAGTTGTCCCACCTTCTCTGAGACTGGGAAAGAATATCCCACCCAGGAGGATATCAACAGTCCAGGCTCCTGCTCAGGCATTTTACTCTTTGCATGTGGTTAAGGCTGCAGAACTGTGGAAGAAAGCAACAGAGCTCTGAATAAAACCCAAGCCTCTGAACTCCCACACAGTATTTGAGCTGCAAACAACTCTGAGCTCTTCTGTACATGTATAGACCTCAACAGCTTGGAGATTACCTAGCAGGAGGAATTAGGGCTTTCATATTACAGCAGAGGAAGGAGATGCAACCGAATGGGCCAGGGTTATTTAGCACTCGCACTCTGTTTCAGTTCTGTATGCTGCAGGCAGCATAGCTCAGACCACAGAACGCAGCCTGCTCCAGAAACACCTGCTAAGTAAATGCTCCTGCCCCAGGAAAGGAGAAAAACAAATAGGATCAGCCAGAACAGTGCCTCAGGCCAGTTCTCTGCAATCACACCAACGGTTGCATCAGTGCAAAGGAGAGAAAAGCAGCATGAGGCCACGGAGGCAGCTCATGGGAAAATGCATTTAAGGAAAGTGATGGTTAACCAGACTGGAGGAGGAGGAGGGAAGGTATGCAAAGCACTCCTCCCCCAGACTGCAGTCAGGAAAATCGCCTTTTGCTTTAGCTCTCCCACATCAGGTCATCTGGGAGCAAGCCCCTGAGGACAAAGACTTTGCCAAGTGTCTGTCTCACTGCTTGCCTTGCGGCAGGTGCCACCACTCCTGCTAAGCACCATCCCACTTAGCAATCCATCAGCACTTATCTGGCCATGTGGCATCTTAATCTGCTGTCATCCTATCCTTCGCAGCAATAGAGCTGCAGCAAGGTCTGCAGGGTGAGATAAAGGTGCCTTCAGCAGCCCATCACCACAGCCCAGCCCCAAAACTGGGGCACACAGCGGGGCTAGCTGGTGCCAGAGCGGGATTGCCCCTCACAGCTTAGCATTGCTGCACCCTGTCCTGCAGCACCCTCAGCACCCACTCCTCTAGCATGCTCATAACCCCCTCTCATGGCAAGCACACAGCCCACTGCACCCCAACCCCACACAGGAAAGGCATTTCCAGCACCAGAATCCAGTGCCTCTGGATTCCCAGGGCACTTTAGAGGCTCTGCCACTGAAGCAGAGGGGTATCAGAGTTCTGTAGGATGCAGCAGCTGCGGGGAGACAGCCAGAGCCTCCTGGGGCAGGGGCAACCACAGGGGAGTGAGCTTTGCAACAGCGCTTCAGGGACCACGATCCTACCTTCACCCAGGAAAGGGAATGCCATTCCTTGAACTAAAGCTTTGGGAAAACCTTCACCTGTTCTTAAAACTGAATGACTCTGTGGCATAGCTGTTTTACAGCTGGACGGGCGTGCATTGTTCGAGTGCCTGTGTTAGCAATCTGCCTCGTAGGTCAAAAACTGCATGAACAGGCTCTGTCTGCCTGCTCCTGACTCACTTTAGGGTGGCTTTCAAGGATTTACTTAAAGCAAGATTATATTCTTAGTGCTTTCATAAGCTGCTTGCTCCTTTTGACATAGAACCCATCCCTCTGCTGCTCTGCTGAGCAGAAGCTGTGCTGGGAGTGGGGGAAGCCCTTGTGCACTGACCTGTTATAGCCCCTTCAGTGTGTACACACCTCCCATACCCCTGCTCCTCCCTGCAGGGCCCCACATCACCCCACACCTGCCCCCTTCCCCACAAGCACTGCAGCACACTGCCACAGTGCTCCCACCGAGCTCACTGATGGGCAGGAGACCTCCCAGAGAAGGGGCAAATGTGGGTCTTAAACAAAGCCAATCACCTCCAGGGAACTCACAGGAATTCAGTACACGTGACATATCTCCCCTTTGCCAAACGCTGTTGCAACCAGTCAAGGGCTTTGACTTCTTTTGCGATTTGGGGAGCGCATGCTCTGAGCCAGGAGTGCAGCCAGGGCAGAGCTGAGCCAGCCTGCAGAGCTTGTCCCTGCTTGGGGAGACACAGGGGGTGGCAGGGAAGCCATTGGACAGGCAGCCTTCCAGTCCAGGAAGGAGAGCATCAGGGCTCTCACAGCACATGCTGCAGCCTCCTCGCTCCCTAGCAGTACAGTGAGTTCTGGGAGCTCAGCTCACGTTCAGGCTCCAAGACCCCAGCCAAAGCCCATTTGCTTTCTTCTGGACTTTTCACACCCTAGGGCTTGCTAAGGTCAACGTGGAAGCAGCTAGCGGCTGCTCTCAGTGCCGCTAAATCCTTCACCCTCCAACTGCACGAGCAGAGCTGCCAGCAGCTGCTCAAGCACAACAGAAAGCCAGGAGGGGTGGTTTGTCCTGTGTAAGCACCCTAAAGCTCACACATGATATTCATTACGACCACTAAACTAAAGCCTTTTGCTGTGGGAGGGAAGAGCAACATCCTTCCATCTCAAAGGAAACAAACTTTCTGCAGATAATACTGCCAGCTCATGTGCCTTTCCCCACTCACTTGCGAGAATGGCTCCTCTTTTCATGCCGAAGGGCCAAGCTAGCCTGTAAACCACACCGATGCCAGCCAAGCACGTGCTCTGTGGCCAAGCTGAAGGTGCAGGAAGGCTGCAGGCACCATGCGGGCATGGATCACTCTGAGACACCACTGGGCAGTCTGGAGGGGCACAGAAATGAAACAGATCCCCTAAAACAGATGGGCCTCATCACCTATTTAGGAAGAGGAAGAAAAAGTACAGAGTCAACAAAGAGCCAGAGGCTAGGAAGGGCTTTGGATAAAAGCAGTGCTGAGATTCTCAGCCCTTCCTGGGCTGGCAATGCACAAGCAGAGGGATGGGGTTCTGCTGCCTCACTACTGTCCCCAGGGTAACATCTGTCCCCAAGCAGGGCAGATCCCAGGGCCACTGCAAGGGGAAAACCATAGCTGAAGCTCAGGAATGTCCACACTGACGAGCAGAAGGGCATGCTTAAGCCAGCAGTTCCCTCTCCTCAGTACCCACCACTGGGAGCAACCCTGCTGCAGTCACAGGCCATGCTAAGTGTGATTAACAAGCTAAACAAAACCATCTGTGACCCTAAATATCAACACATGTTGTTCCCCTGACTCATGCAGGCAGAACAGGCATGGGGACAAACAGACAATGAAGAAGACCCTAGCCCATTTGCAGATTCCCCAGCTCATTTTGTGGGGGCAAGATGCTCATTTTCCTCCTCCAAACCCAGCTGCTTCATCGCTCACCTGGGATCCAGCAAATGCCTCGTGCTGGGGACCACGAGGGACCAGCAGGGAGCATTAACTCGGGTTTGCCATGGGTGGAACTGCTGGGCCTTCTGGAGAAGATCCTGCACCACCACTGTGCAGCACCAAGGCTTCATCCAAACCTGAGAAGGACACAGAAGAGCACAAGTCTCACAGCCTGAGCATGCAGGAGCACCCAACACACATGCGTATGCCTTTCAGCTTACACCCTGCATGGGAAAGGGCAGGGACACTCCTTGTGGTGTCCTGGGGTGAGCAGCAGCAAGGCCAGGCAGCGTAGACACGGCCCCAGCCACCTGGGCAGGACCAAGCAGCAAGGAGTGGAAGGATGAGCACAGGGGAGTGAATGAGATCTCAGCTGGTGAGTAGGGCAGAGATCAAGCTATTATTCATCAATGATGGGAAAAGTCACCAAAATAGAAGTTTTGGAAGCTTCCAAAACTATTTGTAAAGTGGGGCCAAATTTGTCTAATAGCTTCAGCCAAAATGGGGGAAATAATTAGAAAAACATTGAAATGCATCATTTTTAGTTCTTTTTTTTTTTCCCCTCTAACTGAAACATTTGACTTCGGAAATGATGAAACATTTTAGTCGCAGAAGGATCTTGGAGCCTTTGTCCCAGTGAAACAGGAATGTTTATTCGGTTTGTCACTTATTGACTGAGTTAAATGTCAGAAGGAAATCTCAGTGTTGCTTTTTCATGTAAAAATAAAAATTAAAAAAGTACAAAAAGATTTCATCTGTTGGCAGAGGGCATTAGAAGAGGCCAGATAAAGGCACGCACCTTGCCTGCCCAGACCCTCACCACACCTTGAAACCACAAGAGAGGACTGAGCCCTTTAGGGTTAGCCAAGGCAACCACAGGGGACAGGTCAGAGGACAGGAGCCTCAACCTCACCAGCCTATGGAGCTGCCCCAAAATGGCCCTGGGAAGAGTAGGGTTCAGCATGGTGAAGGCTGGGGGTCTACAGGGCCACCAGAAAGGTGATCGAAGGCTGCTCGAATCCCCAGGCTTCCAGAAGGAGAGAGTGCTGGGTCCTTCCCCGCTTCCATGCCCACCGCACCGCACCCCATCTCCTCCATCATGCAGAGCAGCCTCTGCCAAGCGCTCAGCCTCTCCCGTGGCTGCTGCCTCAGCCCCTCGCTATTTTAGGGTCTGACGAAAAGATCTGGGGCCTTCTCCAAACTTTACCAATGAAGGGCTGAGCACCACCTCCAGGGGACTCGGGCTCCCACCACACCCAAGTCAGCCCCAGTCACTTGCACGTTTCCCTTGGAAGTCCCTGCCCGCGCACCAGGCTTGATGGTGCCAACCCAAGACTGCCCACCATGGCGCATTACTGTAGTTTCTCCCAGGAACTACCACCCCTCTTGCCCTTATCACAGACAATACAACATCCCCAATGGACCCTGAACTCCAATCCCCTTCCGGGGGATTGACGGCCTGTCTCAAAACCACACAGGCCTTGCCCAGATAATAACCTTTAACTATCCCATCCATGGGCCAAACGCTAAGTCAGCACTCCGAGCAGCTCGTAAAAAAGCCAAGAGAGAAATACAGGAAGAGATATTTTTTTCAACACCATCACACAACCGCCTGCCTGAAGCTTGGCCAAGCCCTTTACAACCATTTGAGGAGCACACCCCATTTCCACAGGGTCCCACACAGGTCTTCTTGAGGCACTGTGCCATGGGGTACAGAGACCCCCAGGTGCATCCTCAGGAACTGCCAGGCGCTGGGAGGAGACCAAGATCTGGTGATTACAGCAAGGAGCAAACTAGGAGCCAGGGATGAAACCAGAGCCGGGAAACATTTAAGCTTTAATCTTGGAAACAGCTTCCTGATAGTAGATTTATGAGCATCAGGAATAGTCTCTTTTGCAAAAGGCTAGAAGCTCTGTTGCACGGGGCTTTAAAAACAAGACTGAATAAAAGAGGAGGCAATAGACATGAGGAATGGATTTTGCTTTGACCAAAAGATGGATAGGACCCAGTGGCTTACTTCCAGCTCTGGCTGCTCAGCTCATACATAACCAAAAAAATCTCACACCTGCCTTCCATGACATTTGCCCATGTACACGATTAACCAGCAAGGGTTGTCAGAACATTACTGCACTGCTATGAAAGGCATCCAAACAAATGTCACCAGGCCAAATTTCTATCCCCACTCTCACCCACTGCAGCTGTGGAGGTGACATCTCAGGGCTGCTGCAGAACCTCATTTATCAGCTAACGCCTGGGTGTAGTAGCCAGAACCAGGGGATTGACACATCCGACTTTTGTGTGGGAGCCCATGGAAGGTGTATTTTCATTAATACATGCGTCTTGTTTAACTTGGACATTGAAGTAGCTGAACTTTTTCTGACTTGGTTACTCTTGTATATATATATATATATCACACTTTCCTGTAATCAACCTTTCCTTCTTTCCCTGACTTGGCCTTTTCCAGTATGCTATTGGTTTGCTCCAAAGCTGCTCTAGTGCTGCCGATGGACGTTAAGCCCAGCTCTGGCAACCAAAGCACTTGCTTGCCCACGGAAGCAGCCATTCGTTCCCCTGCCTGCTGACAGCCTCAGCACCACCAGAGTACAGCAAGTGGTGAAAGAGCTGAAGCAGCCAGAAAGCGAAGCACATCCCTGTATTTAGCAGAGATCCCTGACTTCTTCCACCCCGGGTGAGCATCAAGATGCTCAGCTACATGCAGCCAAGCCCCCATGGCACCACGCACAAGTAATCGTGCTGCAGCACAGCACGTCCAGCACACAGCACAATGCACGTTTGGCTGGCTCCAACTGGGTGCCCCAGGGGCTGCAGCAGTGCTGGCCGTGCCAGGGGCTTTGTGCTCCTCTCACAGCCTCTACCAGGGTCTGACAGAAAGCTTGCCTGAGGCTTAGTCTCATAAAACCACTGCACCAGTACCCTGAGAGGAGATGAGATGTGAAAGTCTGACTTCAGCCGAGTGCTGCAAGTCAAAAGCACTCCGACTTCAGGCTTGCTGCCCCAAGAAAACATCAGTGAAATCACTTCATTAATCCCCAGGGTCTCATTTCCTTCCTTCCCTCCCTCAGCCAAGTTGAAGCTTAAAATAGTATCCTACATTCCTCGTATTTCTCTCCAAAACTAATTAATATCCAATCAGCCAAAAGTTCTCCTCACAGCAGCTTGTCTCAGTCCTGCAACCTGCCCACCCTCAGCAACAGCCTCAGCAGAAGCACCCTACCAGGCTCCCAGATGCTCCCAAAAGACATTTCTGATGGAATATCTGGAGAGAACTGCATTAAGGCAACAGAAAGCAGGAAAACACCCAAATTAAAGCCCCATGTGCAATTCTACCCGTCCTATGTGCATACACAACCCTTGCATGCCCATAAACACACTGCAGTAATCCCCCAACACCACAAGAACAGCTGCTCGCCACCAGCTTCTAGCAGCCCCTGAAGGCAGAACCACGAGGTACCTTCTCCCTCCTCTGGCTGGTACCCGCACTCCAGCAGAAAACAAACCATGCTCCTGCCAGCTCTCCTGGTCTCACAGCAAGGAAGAGGCAATTTCTTATTCTGACAAAAGGGTCCAGCAAGACCCTTGGGCACAGTGCAGGGGCAAAGAAAGAAAATGGAGGTGTTCCTGCCTTCATTTAGATTTCACAGATATTTCTCTCCCTTTTGGCAGCCATGGCTAAGCACAAATCAATTGAGAAGGCTGCATGGATAACACATTACAGCTGTAAGAAAGGGACGGGAACCTGAGCTGGAAAGGAAGGGAAGCAAAGCCTCCTGCAGGAGAGCTCCCAAGTCACCACCCAATGAAGCATCAAGCCCCACGCTACAAGGTATTTCTTACTCAAAGCCCAAGGGTACCATGTGCACATCCGGAGGATTGCAGATGCTTCTTGCGTGCAAGGAACACAGACCAAGAAAGAGGCTGTAACAAGTGCTGCAAATGCATGGAAAGATACAGCAGCAATACAGGAGGGAGATGTCACGTGTATAAGTCTCTCACTGAACAGAGGCTTTACACATTGGTTTATTTTTAAAGCCCCAACTTCTAACCCCAGACCAAACACAAGGGCAGAATCCATACTCCAGCATACTCCAGAGCACCAGCCATGCACGCAGTTAGGGACGGCCTCCTCAGCACAAGTACCAGGAGCACAGAGCAGCACCTCAGGCCTGTGCTCAGTTTTACAGTGGTTCCAGCCCATGGCAGAAGACAACCCCAATCCCCAGGGACAAAGTACCCTTGTCTCACGTTCCACCATCATTTGCGCAGCCCAACTGGTGCAGTATTTTTGCAGTATTTTTCACCTCCTCCTGCTGACAGCCACCCACAGGCAGCACACCCAGACCCTCCCCAAGGGCAGCCCCAAGACACGATGAGACCAGGGGCACCTCCTGTCCCCTTGCCATCACCAGCCCCATCCCTCAGGCCATGGCAGCAAGGTTTCACTCCGGGCTGGGACATGGAACAGAGAAATCCACAGCAGAGCTGGGAGAGACAGAGTGAGGGCAGATACCCCCTCCATGCCCAAGGGGCCAGCACAGCGCCACCCTACAAGGCAGACACAGAAACCCCAGCAAGCCCAGAGCCTCCCACCAGCCCAAACCTAGCCCCCACAGCAGCCCCTCGCAGCAGCCCCTCACAGCGCAGCACCCGACCCCACACCACCAACCCGCCCAGCCCAACACCCTGAAGGCGCCCGGCTTCAGCCCGGCCTTTTATACCCACACCCGGTCACGTGACGCACGTCATCGCTGCGTCCGGCAACAAGATGGCGGCGGCGGCAGGGGTGGCTCCGGTCCAGGCGCGGTGGGTGCGGGACCGGGGGCGGGGGCGGGGCAGCGGCCCCGGGGCCCTGTGAGGTCCTCTCGGTGGGGTGGGGTGGGGCGGGGCGGGGCGGGGGGGTGGGAGGGAGCGGGCTGCGGCCCGCGAGGGCATCAGGGCTTCCCACCTCCGGTGCTGTTTTATGGAGGTGTGGGACCGGGACCGGGGAGGGGGACGGAGCAGGGGCCGGTTCGGGCTCCTGACGGCCTGTCTGGGGCTGCAGCTTCGTCGCCTCCAAGGAGCAGTTCCACGCCTACCTGAGGGCCAGCGGCAAGCATGGAGACGGAGAGGCTGAGGACGAGGAGGAGGAGGAGGAAGAGGCTGGCAGCGAGCAGAGCGAACCCCCTGCGAAACGAGGGAGGCTGAGCGAGCACGGCCTGGGTGCAGAGAGCCAAGAGGGCGCTGGGGAAGGGGAGGAGGTGCCCGCGGAGAGGAAGCGAGCCCGGGGGCAGAACAAGAGCAGGCCATGCATGAAGCCGAACCACTACGAGAAGAGCAGGCTGTGCCCATCAGTAATGCAGGTACGAAGTGGGGTCCCACTCACCATTGCCCTGGGGGCTTCGTTTATTTTTTGGTCTTGGAAAACGCGTTCTGGAGGATTGAAGGCAGAGGTTGAAGGCAAACTCCCAGCAGGAAGGCGCTGAGACAGAACTGCTTCAGTTGACTTGTTGGGAGAATGTGTAAGAGGGTGAGGCTGAACAGGACAAGGCAGCTTTTCCAAGGCCATAAAGCTAAAACATCTCCTCAAGTACTCAGTATTCCCCAGCATGTTCCTGAGAGCGGTTCATGGCATTCCCAACATCATCCAGTGCCTGACAGATGCTCACTGCAGTTTTGTCCCCTCTCCAGCCCGGGGTGGACCCAGGCTCACATCAGTGGTGGTAGAAAGTACAGGCATGCATGTGTGCAGGTGGAGGGCAGAGGTTTTAATCTCTTCTCTTATTATTTTCAGGGCTGTGCAGACAAGTGCTTCTTTGGCCCACGGTGCCGCTTCCTTCATGACATCAGTGAATACATGGCCACGAAGCCGGCTGACCTAGGGCACAGCTGCGTGCTCTTTGAAACCTTTGGCAAGTGCGTTTATGGCGTCACCTGCCGTTTTGCCAAGGCCCACCTCGGGGATGGCTACCAAAACATCATCAACACAGACCTGACCAAGCAGTGGGAGGGGAAGTCACTGGTGAGAAACAACCTCTCCAAGGACCTCCAGCAACAGCTGCGCAAGAAGAAATTTAGCTTCAAGAAGGCTGATGAGTACCTCCGCAGTCTGGCCAAGCCCCACAACAACGGTGGGAAGGGAGGCAAAGCCCTGGGGTGCTCTGCAGAGGATCAAGAGGTGTCCAACTGCACAACGCCCCAGGAAGGCCTGGGAGACACCTCAGAATGTCTGGTGCTACCAGAGGAGGGAGGAGATCACAAACCAGCTGCCTTGCAGAATCCCGTCCCCACAGAGGGTGAGGGGGGATGTCCCATCAAAACAGCTGGCTTGGTGACAGATGAAGACGTTGTAAAGCTGCGGCCATGTGAGAAGAAGAAGGTGAGCGGTGAGAGTTTGGTCAAGGGCTGCTGTCTTTCGTATCCCTGCCAAGTGGTTGAGATTGTCCTTAGGAAGACAGAAGAGACAGCTGGGTGAGAGGCAGGCAGAGGACAGAGCTGCCTGGAGACCACGTTACTGTCATGAGAGGGGAAAGGCATGGGCAGGTGAGCTGTTGGGGCCGTGGTGATGTTGTTGGAAGGGTGAGAACTGAGAGGAGATTCAGCCCCTTGCACATGAAAGAGAGTAGGAGCTGAGCTCTCAGTGAGGGTGGAAATGATCTGCAGGGAAAGCTGGGGCTGGTAGATCTGCATGTACTGCACGGTACTCTCCGGCCCAGCATTGCCTCCTTCCTCTCCTCCTCACCTCTGTCGTGGTGTCCGTCAGCCAGTCTAGCGTCTAACTGCTTTGAGTTTTCTCCAAACTGAGCAGTGAAAACAATTGAGCAGTTAAAGTTTCTGGTTCTTTTACTGAAATGTCAGGGAATAGTTGAGGTTCTTGAACAAAAACAGTGATTTTCTGGGTTTCCACTGAGTTTTCTCAAGGCAGGTGATAAAATCACTGATTGGAATCTCCTCCGGTTTAACCACTGCTGGTTCAGCTCTGCTAACATGCTCCTCCATCCCTGGTTATTTTCCAGTTGGAAATCCAAGGCAAGCTCTACTTGGCTCCATTGACCACGGTAGGTAACTAAGTCCTTTTGTCAAAATTCGACTTTATCACATTTGGAACAGAGCAAATCTCGTGATTAACCCATCTCTCTGCTGTCTCTTTCAGTGCGGTAACCTCCCTTTCCGAAGGATATGCAAACGCTTTGGGGCAGACGTCACCTGTGGAGAGATGGCTGTGTGCACAAACCTGCTTCAGGGCCAGTCCTCTGAGTGGGCTCTCCTCAAACGGCACCACACTGAAGACGTTTTTGGGGTGCAGGTAACTTCTGTCATCCTGATAGCCTGACAGATGGTATTTCAGTTCTGAGGAGAAAAGCTGCTGCTTGAACTCATACAAACTGTCCCCCTTTGGTAGCTGGAGGGAGCGTTTCCGGACACAATGACCAAATGTGCAGAGCTCCTGAACCAGACAATTGATGTGGACTTTGTGGACATCAATGTTGGGTGTCCCATTGACCTGGTCTACAAGAAGGTAAGAAGTTCTGCAGCACGTCCTGTTTCTGTCAACAGATACTTGTCTTTTGCCTCATCCCCTGCTACCTGATCTGCTCCTGCCAGTTTGATCCAGAGCTCCCAGTTCATTTATGGCCTCCAGTGAGGAGGCCCATAAGCTGTTCAAAGAGCAGAGGAGGGTTGGCTGTCTCTTCCTTCTGGCAGCAGGCAGAAGCCAGGAGGGAAAAAGGTGTATTTTTTGTTGTTGAAGCATCCCCCTCATCTGAATCTGGAGAGGTTCCAAGTCTTAGTTGCATTTCCTAAGTGGAGGGCTGCTCTTTGCGGTGCAAGGAGGCAGAAAGTCTTCACGGTGCCACCTTTCTTTCTCCAGGGAGGAGGCTGTGCTCTGATGACTCGGACCAACAAGTTTGAACAGATTGTTCGAGGGATGAACTTGGTGAGTCAGAGCACCTGCTACCAGCAGGACATAAACTGGTGGAGCAACCTCCTGCCCCAGCCTGGCTTCACTCTGCCCTCTCTGCAGGTGCTGGACGTCCCGCTGACCGTGAAGATACGGACAGGGGTGCAAGAAAAGATTAATGTGGCTCATAAAATAATCCCCAAGCTCCGGGAGTGGGGAGCATCCATGGTGACGGTACGGGGTTACTTGCTGTGGCATGAAGATTGTTGGCTGGTGTCTGGGGAGCTCTGCTTGCATATCAGCCTAGAGCACAATGTGGGGGTGACCTTACCCCTTCCCCGCAGCTGACTAGCTCTTCCAAACACCTTTGATCATCTGTGTACTACCTTTTAGTGATTTCTCCTAGTAAGAGAGACAAATTCAGATGCTCATATATCTAGGACATTGTCCTAGATTGTCTTGAACCTTCTATCTATTACAAAAGGAGATGGCTGCTGCAGTGCTTTGAAACAGAAGCTTCATTCAAATAAGCCTCATTATGGCAGGGCTGAGGACTCACTTGCATGGGGATGAGTAGTTCCTGCCCACAATGACTATTCCCTTTCACTGCGAACTCTCACTTCTTGCTCTGGCTTGCAAATAGCCCAGACATTACTCAGAAAGCTTCCAGCGCTTTCTCAGCCCTGTTCCACTTCTGCAGCCCAGTCTGTTAGCAGCTGGCTGGACTGTACACCTAGAAGAATCCTTTACCCCATCCTGTTGGTGTTGCTTTTGTTGAAGCATGTTCCTCCAGTGTTCACGTCCTACGCTATGCTTCCTTTGTGGCTTTTGGTGAGGTCTCTATAACTTCTTTCCCCAGCTTCATGGCCGGTCCAGGGAACAGCGGTACACAAGGGTTGCTGACTGGGACTACATAGCAGAATGTGCTAAAATAGCAAGCCCCATGCCTCTTTTTGGTAGGTGTTGCTGGTTTATTGGGTCTGAGATGTGCTGCAATAGCTGGTTTGAAAAATATTATTTAAAAAACACACACAACAAAACACAGGCCCCCAAGGACATTCAGCCAGGGGGCAAGGTTGGAGTGTCCCTACCACTGCCCATGATTCCACAGAGGGAGTGAAGTGTGTGAGTCTTGTGCATCTCAGTTTTGCGGATGTGCTTGGGACCAGACGTGGTGAGTACTGAGCAAAGCAGGAGTGGAGGGGACAGGCAGGACACAAAACAACTTTTCAGCAGATGCTTCCTCCTGTGGGCACCATGGCACAGAGAGTCCCGGAGGGTAGGAGTCGGGAGTGTAGAAGAAGAGAGGAGAAGGCTCTGTTCCCCCTTGTAATGGGAACATTAATCAGAAACATTCCTGAGAGTCTCTAAACATGAGTCCTGGAGCCTCTTTGGACAGTGTGGCTCCTGGACACAGTGTCCATTCTGAATTTTATCCCATGCCTGGATTATCTCATTTTGACTTGCCCTGGTGCATCACTTTGACCTCTGGCTTCTCTCTCCCTTCTGCACAGGAAACGGTGATATTTTGTCTTTTGAAGATGCTAATCAAGCCACGCAGATGGGTGTTTCAGGAATTATGATTGCAAGGCAAGTGGCTGCACTTTCCCTTTGCTTCTGGGCCCTGTTGATGCAGGAGTAAAAAATCAATTAAAAAATATCTAAACTAACCCAAAACATGAGAAAAGTTTCCTCTTTGTGTAATTACTCTGAAACTTGGTATAGTCAGTGTATCTTTGGGAACTCACAGCAGCTTTATGTTGAAATTGAAAGCTTTTAAAGTATCACTGGCTGGCAAATAAGAGCTGGAAAGTCTTTAAGTTGGTTGGCGTCTTCAGAAGCATCAGTCACAGGAATAATGATGCACATTTTATTTTGCTGCAGAGGAGCGCTCATCAAACCATGGCTTTTCACTGAAATTAAGGAACAGAGACACTGGGATATTTCCTCCAGTGAGAGATTTGATATCCTTAAAGACTTCACCAACTATGGCCTTGAGCACTGGGGATCAGATACTCAGGGAGTTGAAAAGACCAGGAAGTTCCTGCTGGAATGGCTCTCATTTCTGTGCAGGTAATTGTGCCCAGCTGGGAGAATCTTTTCCACAGCAAGGCCATACCCTTTGAACAGTAGCACACAGTGTCATTAGCATTTATATTTCATTGTAGGTATATTCCAGTTGGATTATTAGAACACCTACCTCAGAAAATCAACGAGCGGCCACCTTACTACATTGGGAGAGACTATCTGGAGACGCTGATGGCAAGCCAAAATGTGGATGATTGGATTAAGATCAGGTAACAAAGCATTGAATTTCACTTAAATTGCTAGGTTGTGACGTAGCAGAGCCCCACAAAGTCCCTGTGTCTGCATGCATCTTCCAAAGAGCAGCGATGACTCCTTCCCACAAGCTCAAGAGGCTGTAAGAAACCAGCAAGGGTTAATGGGTGCTTTAATTGGAGGTTTTAAGTGAGCTTGAAGTTGTCATAAAGAGCTTTCACTCCCTGCATCTGCCTCAGCAGCATTCAGTACCTGCTGCAAATCTAAAACGGCTCACCTCTCTCATGACACACTCTTCATCCTGGGACAGTTGTAGGAACCAACAGAGGAGAGTGCAATGATGGGACAGCTCAGGCTTTCAGCTCTGTCTCTCTGCACTTTGTGCAGACAGTCCCGCTTGGCCAGGCTGCACGGATGCCAAGCAGGAAAGCAGCCCCCATCCCCAGTTCAGAAGAACTGAGCATATCTCCCATTTTTTAGCATCTGATTTCTGAGTTTGTGCAACAGAGTGCAGGCAACTGCTTTTCCCCACATCTATGAGACCTCAGGTACTGGCTGGGAAGTGACTTAAGCTCACAGCCAGCTAAAATGAGAGCTCAGGCAGCACAGCCAGCTGCTATTTCCCATGTCATGGAAACAGATTAACAAAAATAGAGCATGGCTACAAGCTTCTCTATTTTTTGCTAATCCTCATCCATTTTGTTAGTATTGGGGAGAGCTGCCTAAACCCAAATTACATTGAGTTTTAATCAGAATTTTTAAATGCCATTTTTCAAGCAGAACCTGCCCACATTAGGCTGTGGAAAGCTTTGTAACCTGTGCTCTTTGCAGGGCCACGTAATAGACACTTACAGCCATAAGAACTCAAAATTTTGGATCAGATTAGGTTTATTCGTTAAAGCTTGTTTAGGAGCTGCTAAGGAGATGCTAACCCAAATCAGGAGTCCTCCAAGCATACCCTGTTCTGCTTTTGAGCTGTAGATTCACAGCTTCTCATTATGTAATTATATGCCCTGCTGGGATACTCTCTGCTGACATGTCTTATGGAAAGCTTTAGTGATGCTATGTTGAATGAGCATCCAGGAAATACGTTAAGCCTCCTTGACTATAAAGAAAATTACTCTGCACTGAAAACTCAATGTGGGTTCCAAAGTGTGAAATAGTTGTAGTCTTAAGCTACGATAAGTCGCAATAGCACTGGCTTACATCATTATAGGATCCAACCTTAATACTTTTTGGCACTAACAGAGTTTTGGCTCTGCACGAGCACAGCAAGAGGTGGGGAGGAGCTTTCAGAGGCTCATGTTGATTCTAAGCATGTGGTTGCCAGCCGTGAGGCTGGTATTCGGGTCACCAAACTTAGAAACCCATTTTGGCATCGACTCTCAGTGACTCCCCAGCAGCAAGGGCATTGCCAATACCTGGAGCTTGCATCCCTCCAGTGCTGTGGTTCAGGGTTAAAGCTTAGCGCTAGGGCCAGTTGCATGCAGCAACACTTCACATTTTCAGGAGGGTAAAAGCTTAATTTGGATACACCTGGCTGTAGTAACCATTGCTGTAGAGCCAGGGGGCCATGCGGGTGGGTAGCAGTGGCTCTGCTGTACTACCTTATTTTTTTTTTCCTTCAGTGAGCTGCTTCTGGGACGTGTACCTACCAACTTCACCTTCCTGCCTAAACACAAGGCAAATTCCTACAGATAGGACTGATGAGGCAGTTTCCTATGGCATCAAGTCAAGGGAAGGCATTAACGTGGTGTGTGTTGCAGAGCAGGTTGCTCAGCTACGCAAAGAAATGAAATAAAGTTTTATGTTTTTAGAAGTGTGGTTGCTTTCTTGCCCTGAGCATCATTGCCTGCCACAAGTTGCACAGCAGATGGCCTCGCACTTGTGTAGTCTTGCAGCCAGAGGTGCCTCACTGACAGAGAGCAATCTGTTTAATTAACAGGATACAGGCCAGGAGAGATCTTCGGCCTCCAGTTCACAGTGGGAACCACCCCACCCCACATGCTCTTCACATTGTGGGAGCAAGAGGCCTCTGTTCCTACCAGGATATCCTTGGTAGTGCCAAATCCTTCATGTAGGGGGAGGGGATGTACTGACACAATCCCCAGGGGTCCTGTAGAGCACAAACAGACCCAGTGTCCCAGCATCTGATGTTGTGCAGAGTTCTGTCCCTCCTTGGGAGCAGGCACTTGCCATTTCTTGGATGTCAAGTGCCTGGGGGAAGCATGGCGCCTCTGAGGGCTTTGCTGGGGGAGGGGGATTCAGAGCTGCTGTTTTTCCATCACAAATTCCCCTTGAGCAAAGGATAAATGAAAGCAGGGCGAGTGACACCGCATACATGACCTTCCCTAGCTCCCTCAAGGTCTTTCTCTAGGTTTGGATCACTTGAACAAATGCAGCACGTGAAGGCTGCCAAGCGCAGGAAACAGCCACAAATGCACTCACTCTGTGGCATGAGGACTCACTCCACGGATGCAGCTTGTCAGTGAGGGGCAGCCGCAAGCCAGACAGCTCATGTCCGTGACAGCTCAGCTGAAGCAGCTTGTTCCTCTTCCTCCTAAAGAGCCTGCAGCTCATGCAAGGTAGAGCCATGCACCACAACAGTGGGCATTTCTTTCATGCTCAAAGAGCATAGCTGTTTGAATGAACTTCCTGAGCAAGCAGCGCTGAGTGGTTTTCCTGGTGGTGATGAGCAATGTTCACATGCTGCCTGGCATCGCTCTGCCACCAAGGAGCTCTGGCAGAGAGAGCTGAGGTTCGGGGCTCACAGGGCAGCGGAGCACGTGGGGAGGAACACACAGACCCCGTTAGCTTCCCCATGGGTACAGCTTCACTGGAGAGAAGGAAACAGAATGGGACCTCCAAAAAATTCTTTTAAAAAGCCACAGCTGCAAAATTTAAGCCAGACCGTCCTCACAAGGTGCCTTGATCTGGGAGCACATGGGGAGCAGACACGTTTAGGGGTGGTGGGTTCAAGGGCAGGGACAGGGTGGGAGGACAGGTGGCCTGTGGCAGAGCCCAGCACTCCTGGGCAGCTTTCCAAGGCAGCTCTTGCTCAGCTGACGCTCGCACACTGTGATGCCAAGGCTTGCACCAAAAGTCATTAAATTAATGATATCCCTGTCCCAGCCTATGTGGGAAACCTGTGCACCCATGCATCTGGCAGAGGCTCTGGGCACACCGGAGGGTGGAGGCTGGGCAAAGTGACAACAACAGACTTCTTAACCCAACGTCCCTCTGCGCCAGGCAGCGAACATCCCCACCAGCCCCACAACACCCCGGGACCCTAGATGGGGCTCCACACACAGCCCCAGATGTGCACAGCCCTGTGGTGGGTGCAGCACCAGCGGGACCCTCTGCGACATCCCCAGCTCTGCCTGGCTCACCCTCAGCAGCCCACAGGCCCAGGCACAAAGGCTGTGACAACGCTTTCGTTTGTCTTTGTTCTGCAGCAAAACTTTTGCTACTCAATAGGGGCTTCATTTGGGGCACACGGGATCACAAGCACATTGCAAAAAAAAAAAAAAAGGGAGGAAGGAAAAAAAAAAGGCAGCACGAGAAGGGGGAATAAGCAGCATCTTCAGAAATATCTTCCAAAAGAAAGAGAGCGGTTACCGTTTCGCAGCCCGTTTACCAACAACCTTGAGCACCCGTGAGTTCGCACAGGGCAACAGCACACCCAGGCAGGGGCGGACCCAAGCTCCCGGCACCGCAGCCGGGCACCCGCTGCTCAAAAAAGAAAAAAAAAATCAGCAGCAAATGCAGGGAGGGGAGACAGCGGCTCCAGGGCGCTGCTGCTGGGGATTCCGCCAGCATTTCAGCAGCTGCGGGCAGGGCGAGCGCTCCATCTCCCGGCCGCGCCGCGCAGCGCCTGCACCCGCGGGGGGTGTCCCCAGGGTCAGCCCTGCCGGGCCATGGGTGCCCTCTCCCCCGCTCCATCCCCATGCCCCGGACCTTACCAAGCTGTTCCTGTCCCCAGCAGCCCCACGCTGTCCCTACGCATCCCGCCGCAGTCCCCAAAAGAGGCTCCCGGGCTGCTCCGGGCTGTATCTCATGATGGCAGCAAGCCCCAGCCAGGCTCTGCCCCGTCAGCACCCTACAACTGCCTGCAGGTGTGGGGGCACCGCAGCCCCGATTAACCCTTTCTCTCCTTGGGGAAGCTGAGGGGTGGGGTTGGAACACGGCAAGCCCTCACGTTCCTTCCTAGGAGACCCCCAAACAGAAGCAGCCAGACCCAGAGTCGCTACCGGACATGGAGCCGCCAGCCCCGTGGCAGCCGCCCCGCGGCCACCAGCGCCCCCAGGCACCCTGGCCCCTTCAGCCATTCGTCCTCATCGAAAACTTCTACCCTGCAGGTAGGGTCCGGCCCTGCGGCCCGCAGATGCTCGAAGGAAAAATTTGCATCCCTTCCTCCATCGCATCCTGCCCTCCTCCTTGTGCCCCTCATGCCCCCACCCTGGTTCGGGAGGTGACTGATGGCAGTTCCTTGTCTCTCTCTCTCTTCCAGGCTTGCCTAACCCCAAGCTGGAGCACCCCTTCCAGGCACCCCCAGCTGTGGTGGCACCCGGCATGCCCCGGGCCCCCCCCCCAGGTTTGGTGTCCCCCTGTCCCCTGACAACGTATGGGCTCAGCAAGCCTGGGGCAGCCTGGGGAGGGAGGAGAGGGGGGTGTCCAAGGAGCACGCCCCCCCCCCCCCCCCCAAGCTCCTACAGCTCCCACCCGACTCCGCAGGTCTCCAGATGGCTCCGTGCGGCTGCTTCTTCGACCCCCGCGTCTTCCGCATAGAGTGGACCACCACCAACCTCCCCTCGCCAGCCACCTTCACACCCGTCACCTCCGCTTCGCAGCCCCGCGCTGCCCCACGGGGTCCCCAGAGCTGCGGGGCCCCCCCAGCCCCGGTGCCCCCCTTGCGGCTCTTCGTGCCCTATGACCCTCAGGGGAGAGTGGCAGTCCCTGCCCCCCCAGTGCTGCCACCATCCCTCCCCAGCTTCCAGCACCTGGAGGGGCAGCTCCGGCAGATGAATCTCTCCAGCACAGCTGTCCCCACAGGGGCACCCATGGGTGGGGGCATCCCCCTGGGCAGCAATGTCCCTGAGGGCAGCAGAATCCCCCTGAATGGTGGCAACCCTGCTGGTGGTGACACAGCCCTGGGCAACTCCGTCATTCCTCATACCCAAGCAATGGGGGATGCCCCAGAGAGCCCAGACATGTCGCTGCCTGAGGAGGTGCTGCTGGAGGAGGCCATGAGGCTCTTTGACTGTTCCCTGGGGGCAGGGGCGGGGAGCCAGGACAGTCCCAGCAGTGTCCCCATACCCGAGGACCCCAGTGTCACCAACAGCTCCAACCCCTGCTACGACATCAGCTCGCTCTTGCTGCCCGAGGAGATGCTGTCCTCTGACTACAGCATCCCTGAGGCCTCCAATGCCATCCTGAGCATGGAGCACCTTGAGGAGATTGGGCTGAACCCGGAGGAGCCGCAGTGGGACCTGCCAGTACTGCCGTCACCACAGGACAACGCACTTCATCCCAACACCACGCTGGAAAAGCGAGGGAAAAAGCGGCGTAACAGATCATTGCCAAAAAAAGGCAGCAAGCGCAAAGCCTCCGCAACCAGCGCTGGGGTGGGAGGGCAGCACTAAACCCATTGTAGGGGTGGGAGGGACAGGGAGAGAGATGAAGGGGATAAGGATGTAGTAGGTTAGCTTTTGTCTTCTTTTTTTTTTTCCCTATTAAAAGTTAATTATTCAGAACTGTATGGGACTCCATGCCTGCGAGGGTGGAGGAAATGCAGAGGCACCAGGAAATGGCAAAGAGGTACAAAATCAGCACTGAGCCCCAAATGAGAGCCACTAAGCCATCCCCAGGATGAAGCCATCACCAGCAAGGCAGACAAATGTAGCAGGTAGCCCCCAGTCCCTTTGGGGGGGCTCTTTGGTGGGACAGGCCAGGACAGACAGGTCCATGCGGGACTCACAAACACAGCCCCACATGGGAAGTAGCATCCCCAGCCCCACCCTGAGCCCCTGGAATGAGGACAGGGGACAAAAAATGCTGTACTGCCTTCACCTTGAGCACAGCCAGCATCCCCTCTCATAGGGGCAGGGTCAATACAAAGCCCTTATAAACCTCAAACTAATTCCCATTCTTGGGTCCCACCAGACTCAGCTCTAGAGCCTGGCTCATCCTCACTGCTGCAGGAAAATAACCCCCAAATGACCCAAAGAATGGCAAGGGATGGATTTACTGGCAGGCAGTACCCTTCTCCCCTTGTCTGGCTGCACCTTGGGCACCCACAACACCAGGAAAGTAAGGAAAAAGACATCAAGGAAAAAACATCAAGAATAAATAAATCACTGCCACAGCCAGAAATTGCCTGGAAACTTATCTCACTTTATTGAACATTTCACATCCAAGCTCCACAACTTTACACCAATGCATTCAACAGCACCTTCAGGAGGCAGCGCTGTCCTGCCATGCTCGTGCAGGAGCTCTCAGTGTCCCCATTGTCACTGGCCCCAGGGACGTGGGGGGACCCAACATGATGGGATCCCAGCAGCATCACCCAGAGCTGGCCTGGGCCCCAGCAGGAGTGGTGGCTGCTGGCCTGAGCATGGCACTGGGTTCTTCTGGTGCTCAGCACCTCAGCTCGCACGCTGCTCTGCCCTGAGCATCCTCACCCCAAAACAGCTGCACTGCCACCGCCCGCGGCTCTCTGGGCCACAAAGTTATTCTGCTTGACACAATAAGGAAAAAACAAAACCAAAAAAATCCCCAAACCAAAATGTAAAGGAGCCTTAGTGCCTGAGGACAAGTTTTCCTCTCCCAATGCTGTTGTAGAAGCCCTTGGTGCCATCAGGCCCATGTGGCAGGCGAAGCACGCCAGCACGGAGGCCAAGGGACTCAGACACCTGCTTCACAGCCAGGGGATTGCTGGGAGGCGATTTGGCATCCAGAGAGGGGCCAGGGGTTGCACTGCTGCCCCAGGGTGCCCACGCACCTACCCCACTCCCCCAGCCAAAATCGAGGCCCTGGGAGCTCTCGGGGCTGGAGCCAAGGCCAAAGCAGCCACCAGTGCTCAGCTCGGTGGTTAGTGGAGGAAAGACCTTGCTGGTGAGGAGCGACCTGGCAAAGGTGCTGCCAAAGGAGCCGGGCTTGAAGCCACTGTGGCCATCGGGCCAGGAGGGTGTCGAGAGGAGGAGAGGCAACGAGGCCCGGGCCGTGTCTGACTCCGGGGAACTGCATAGCAAGGAGTCCCCAAGGCTGTAAGGGAACGTCTCAGCTGCTGCTGCCTGTGCCTTCCATCCCAGCATCTCCTCCACCGCCGCCTCCCTCTCAGCCCCGCTTTTCTTCTTGGAGCCCTTCCCTGAGAGCCGCACCACCCGGATGCTCTCAGAGCCAGGGCGGCTCAGGTCCTCAAAGGCCCTGCGGGCGCTCTCCAAGCTCTCATACTCCACCAGTGCACAGCAGCGGCTCAGCAGCTCGGGGAAGCGCACCGTGTATTTCCGTACATCCGAGGGCAGCTTCCTGCCTGGCCGCAGGATGCGGATGGAGGCGATGGCACCAAAGGGGCTGAACATCCTCGTGATGGTCTCGATGAAGTTCTTCTGGAGCGGCGGCAGCACGCCCAGCTCCTGAGGCAGCGGGTCCCAGGCCAGGAGCAATTTGCTGGGTGGGATGCTCAGCAGGGACTCAGGGAGGGGGACCCGCCGCCTCACTTTGGTGCCCTCCTCATTCACCTCCAGCAGCTCCGAGAACTGCAGGGCGTAGAGCGTGAGCCGCCAGTCACGCGTGAGGTATTTCACCTGCAGGGGAAAGGAGGCGGCTGCATTCCCTGGCAGTCCAGGCAGGCTGCAGCCCCCTCACCCCAAAGTCACAGCAGGGCAACATCCCCCTTCACCCAAGCACCCCTGGGGGCTAGAGAAGGCCCCCAAGGCCCCCAGCAATAAGCCACAGCTCCCCTGTACTCCACGCCACCAGTGCTTCCTCACAGTCCTCTGGTCCAACTACAGCCTCCACATGGAGGCTGCCTCCTGCCATAACCAGCCTACCTTCTTGAAGGACGTGAGCAGCTTGATGCTGACAAAGCCCATCTTGTTCTTCTGGACGTGCTTCAGGAGGAAGGCATCCTTGGCCAGGTTCTCGTCAGAGAGGTAGAACTCTACCTGGGACACAATCCTCCGGACCAGCTGTGGGTCAGGGATGGAGTAGCTGCAGTCGAACAGGTCAGGACCCAAAGCATCACTCACATCACAGAAGCTCCTGGGGGAGCAACAGGGACACGGGTGTGAGCTGGTGGCCTTCAGGATGCACAGCACTGCCCTGTCCCAGCAGCAACAGCACAGGTGGCAGAGGTGCCAGGAAGGCCTATGCCCATCAGCCTGGGAGCCACAAACCTAAACCCATCCCAGACAAGGGTCTTGGGATAAGCACAAAGCAAGACCAGGGCTCATCCCCCCCCCCCCCCCCCCACATCCCCACAACCACGCACCCACTGAAGCTCTCAAAGAAGTCATCCTGGCCAAGCAGGGTGAGCGAACGGCTCCGAGGCGGAAGGAGATGCAGCCCAGGGAAGGAATTTCTTTGCGCTGGCAGAGTGGTGCTGCAGCCAGGCTGGGAACCGAGCCCCAGGGCAACCACAGAACTATGCGATGACATGGTCCTTCATCTGCGACACCACACAGGAGAAGGGTGGTGCTGGGGTGGTTTCTGGCCACAGACAGCCCCAGGGCAGAGCACAGCCCTAGGGCAGAGGCCAGCCCCGGGCAGCAGCCCCAGCCCCAGCCCAGGGATGGGGGAGAGGGGGCAGCCCGGAGCCATGCCCTTACCTGTTGACACGGTAGAGGGGAAGAGTGGGAAGTCCTGGCACTACATCCTAGAGAGCTGCAGGCAGCAGACCCCCAGCCCTCCCACCTCCAAACTAAGGCTCCTAAAAGACAGAGGGGAGGGGGTGGGGTGGGGTGGGGGAAGGGGGGAGAAGAAAAGAAAAAGAGAAAGAAAAAACCCTGGAGGTTCTCAGGCTGCTGGTTTATAAAAGCAACTGCTCAGAAGGGGCCCAGCAGTCAGGGCCCTGCCCCGCCAAGCCCCGCCATATGCCAGCTGAAGCACATCTGAGGGTTAAACAGCCCCAGCTGAGCCCCATGACCTCTGCAGATGCTGGGCTGGGGAGGCAGAGGAGGGGCAGGCAGCAGGACCCCACTGCAAGGGGCATCTCAGCCCCTGCCTCAGTTTCCCTGTCTTGTGCAGGGACAGTAACAAACATGCACAAGGGGGGTTCGGCCCTGGGCAGTGCTCACGCTCCTAGTGCTGCCAGGGTGACAGGCAAAGGTCTTCTGCCTTCTTCCCCATGCCCATGAGAGGAAGCAGAAAATCCCTTAAAAAGGGTTGAAGCCCAGGCCATGCACCCCCCAGAAGGAGTGACACATTGGGGCAGGATGGCCCACGGCTTCAGTAGGAGGTGTGGAAGGAGGTTGGGGATGAAACTCATCCCTGTGGCTTGAGCCTCTGACAGGGGCTGCCCACCTCTTGCTGGGGCCTGATCCAGCTGCACCTTAGCCCATCTGTCCAGAGGGAGAGGGAAGGGAGCAAGAAGGATGCAGGGAGCCTTCCCCTTCCTGAGGCGTTAGAGCAGGAATGATCCCGTCCTTAGTCACATCCCTGTCTCACTGCTCCCATCCTCCACAATTAGTCTGGGAGCTGTAATTAGTCGTTGCCTTTTATGGCCATGTTCTTAGCAGCAGCCTGAGCTTTCGGCCTCTTCTCTCTGTGAAATCTGGTGTAATGGGTACGTTCCCCACCTCCTTTCAGTGATTAAAGAAGAAATGGGACCACCACAACCATTGTACAGGCCTGAGCATTTGATATATGTTTATTGCTATTCAGGTTTAGCTGGGAATTTTGTGCATGTGGGGTTTAGGTGGTTATCCAGACTCCTTGCATGGTGCTGCACGGTTCCAGAGCACCTTGCTTGCATGTCCGTGGTGAGCAGGAGGTGGCTGGCTTCGGTCAGTAGGGGCTGCAAAGAAGAGCCAATGCACCAGCTGGAGTTTTCACACTCTGTGGGAGCAGGGGAGTATAAGACTTCGTTGCTCAGTTGTGGTTTTTTTGACCATTTGATCTCATCAGCAGGATCTGAAGTGCACTGACCCAGGGAGTATTCATTGTCATTATTTACAAATATATCCAGCTTTCTCATTTGTCTCCTGCTACTTTGATATGAGACATTTACAGATAGACATCACCCTGACAGACAACAGCACAGGACAGTAGGAGGGAAAGATGTGCCACTGTACACACTTTCTTTTTACTTTTCATTAGCAATTTTTCTTAAAGTGTCACAAGTACCTTAGTACCACTTTGAATGAGTAAGTATTATATTTGGATAGAATATACTCTGATATGCAAATGTACATGAGGCCCCTGGAAAAGCTCACATCAAATACCGTATAAAACATCATTAGAAATAATTATAATAAAAGCTATTTATGACACAGCCTTTATTCACGGACAGGTTTGCCCTGGGGCTTTGTTTTTGCAGTTTGGCTTGATGACAGCCCCCCCACCAGCCCCGCCGTCGGCGACCACACGGACCTCGTGGGGTCAGAGCCCCAGCTCAGCCCTGCAGGAGCCAGTGCAGCAACAGCACGGGAGCAGGAGAAGCGAAGCAGCAAGGGAAACGCCACTGCGGTGCTGAGCATGGCACTGGCCAGGGCCCACGGAGAGCCCCTCGCTGCTGCAGGGCCAGGGCTGAGCACTGTGGGAAGCAGGCACGCTGCCCACCCTAAGGCACTGCGGTCGCACACCCCTTGCCCACGCTCTGGACACAGGCCCACGTGCGGGGCCACGTCAGTATTTTAGCAAGACATCAAGCAAGAATTGTACAGAACCTGCTGGGAGCTCAGGGTGTGGGATCATCCCTTCTGCGTGGGTACCCTGGTGAGGATGGGGATGCCCCCATCTCACGGTCATGGGCATCAGAGCCAGCTTTGTGGCCAGCTGCTGCGTCCTCAGAGTCCTTTGGTATCTTGAGTTGGCCTGACAGTGCCCCAGGATCATTCGCAGACGGAACACACAGCTGGCAAGACACAGGTGCAGCAGGGAGCGCTCATCCCATAGTCCCAGAGCGCGTCGTGCACTGCTCGGCAGGGACCAGGTCACGGCACAGCCTGGAGTCCTCCGGGTGGGTTCAAGAGATGCACAGTACGTGTGTGCCCAGCACGAACGATTTGGCAAAGTCAGAGCCAGGACAGTATGTCTTGAAAGTCTGTAGGAGAAGGGTCAGGCATTTTTCCTTCCTCTTGGGCACTGATTGGTTCAAGTTTGTATCACAGTGAAGTCTGAGAAGTGGGGAAGGAACCCAAACCACCTTCCCTGAAAGAGAAAGCCTCATGTGCCCCTCCATCATCCCCCCGTTTGGCTGGGCACAGCCTCTCCTCACCAGGCACATCCAATTCGTCATGAACCATGGAGGCTTTGCACTCTCTTTAGCAGACTTTGGACCTTCACCCTCCACCCAGCAGCCATGCTACTGCTGCTGCTGGCAGAGAGCAGGGGGCAGGCAGGCGTCCGTCCCACGCGCTCTTTGTACACAGACAAAGCGCAGCCCCCTCCCACCGCCCACCCCAGCTCACCACCCACAGCCCTTCCTCAAACAGCAGTAAACATATAGAGAAACTAAGAGGCACTAGTAGCGCAGACATGGGGAGACTCAGGCTTGCAGATCAAACCTCGTCCAGCCAGAGAAAAGCCAAGTCCCCGTGTTAGATCTCCTGCAGCGAGTGGCCGGCATCGCTGCGTTCTCGCTTCACGAGTGGCTCCCCCACACTCCGGGAATCCATGTCCACCTCGCTGCCCAGATCACTGATGTCATCTGCAAAGGACAGGGCTCAGACTCAGAGCGGTCCCTAGGGACAAGAGGTCCTTTTTCCCAATGGAGTGGGGTGGAAGAGCCAGCACAAGGTTCCCCCTCCCACAGTGACTCAACCCCGGCCCCGCAGGACTTCCCTCAAGGGAGAGGAGTTACCTTTGTCCAGCAGTGTTGGGGACATGGATGTAAGGTCACTGAACTGAAAGAGAAAGGAGTTACAAGGTAAGTGAGGATTATGGACACCCAAGGCACCTGCTGGCATTTGTTTCCAAGCAATTCTAACAAGCAGTTTAAGCACTCGGGAGAAGCCACAAGCAGTGCCAGTGGCAAAAAGCAGAAAGCAAAAACAACCACTTCTTTTGGGGATAAGTCTGCCACTCTCATTTAAACCTCTGGGCAAATATAAAACACAAAAATCCAGGACAAGATCAAGTTCTTGGAAAAGGGCATAAGGAGAAAGTGTTCTGTCTCCCATGTCATGATCAAGTGCTGCCACAAACCCCTGGCCAGGGTGCTGCACAAGGATGGTGCCACTTCTCCAGCTGTCTGCACATCAGGCAGCTGCTCAGATGTGCCATCTTTCACCTCTCCTGGACTCTACCAGCACTCCAACTCCGCACAGCTCTGTGCAAAGTCCTTTCATTCATGCCAGGAAAGTGCTTTGGCTTGCAAGGCCACAGTACCAAGTGATACCAGAGAGCCAGTGACATATTTGGTTCTGGAGATGTGTTGTCTCCCTCTGTGATAAGGTCTGAAACTAAAGTACTGTAACAATAATGCTGGAAAGTCATGCAGCGTTGAGCAGCAGAAGGAACTGAAAACAGCAGGAATTACAATGTGAGCAATGGAAATGGAAGAATACAATTCATTGTCTTTTGCTAGGAAGAATCAGCCTCCTCCTGGAGAACAGAAATACTGCAAGTGTTTAATGAAGGAGAAGCAAAACCTGAAGGATGAAAGCCTCCCACAGCTAGGTTTTTCTGGAAGCTACTCTCTTCCTTTCATGTTTCTTTAATATCAGTGAAGACAGAGGTTTTGCAGGGAATAGTGGGAATAGTGGAAATAGTGGGAATTCACATTCACATTCATTTCTTCTTTCCATGGAAAGAGGAAAATAGTATGAGCTTCAAGGAGCAAATGAGATCAGTTTTAATCTAACAGCAGTTTCTTTATTGCTTTCACAGGTTGACCTTTTAAATCTGGGCATTTCAGAATGAAAAGTTGGAAGCAGCTTCAGCTAGGCAGGACGGGACCTGTTTGCAAGCCAGGCACCATGCTTACTGTCTGACTTGTAATGAAAAAAATATAAAAATAAAAACCTGAAAAGCCAACCACCTATCATTTATTTCTCTTCTTCACATCAAAAATGGAGAGAGTGGCTGACCGTGCATGCAGCTCTGGGGTTTGCAGAGGGGTCTGAAGAAGTTACGTGCACAGACCCAATGAAAATTGTAGGGAAGGCAACTTTTGGACATTTTGCTTTTGGTTAGGTTTTGTGTTTGATGAGACTTGGCTATGGCAGGACCCCTAAAATCAGGGTTGGTACCCAAAGATTACAGAGAGAAGTGGGTGGGTCAATTTCCTCCCTCCTCCAGACCTCTGAATCCCAACTGATGCTCATCTGCCCCAAAAACCATCAGCTCAGTTTTTAGCAATCCATGAGAAAAGATGCTCAGGTAGCTGGATCCTTGTGCCAAGCACTCAAAATACCTCAGTAAATCCTTCAGGAAAGACGGTTATAAAACATGTTCAGGGCACAGCGCTGTTTGTGAACCAGTCATGCCCCTTTACACGCTGCTTAGTTTGGGTTTGTTACTAGGGAACGAACAATTCTCACCTCTCCCATTACGGCAATCGGCGTCTCCCCTGTTGCCTGGGCAACACGATGCTCTACCAGATAAAACATGTATTCATCATAGAGCAGGCGAATCAGGTGGAAGGAACCAAAGCTGGCAGCACTGCGCAAGGTGAGGTCGCGGATCACCATGGAGCTGGAGAATGGACGGGAAACAAAATATTTGGGATGTGCTTTACACTTGCATCATGGCTGATGTGAATTCTTGACCCTAAGGGTACTATGGGACATGGTGCTCTATTTCTAAAGAGTATCAAAAGCACTTTAAGAAATTAGTTGATGGAGCATCCTATCCCCATCCCAAAAGGATACAGGTGACAACACTCCTTTCTGCACCAGGGCAGAGCAACAGTCAACCAGAGTTTCATGGGTGTAAAGAACTTGGCTTTAGCTTTTCAAGAAACATATTTACATGCCCTAGGCCAGATACAGAAATATCCCCAAAATGAGAAAGAAAATGTACCTATAGAAGGACCATTTCAACAGGAACTGCCTGGCTGCCTTTGGGAAGCTGGGACTGCCCTCATGATGCTTCAGGACTTGAGTAACGACATTATCCAGCCAACTAGCCCACTGGTCCAGGGAGCTCTGCTGTTGCAGAGTGAGCTTGAAATCCTGCTCCAGCTTCTGTACCATGCCTTCCTCGCACTGGCATACCCATGAGGCTTGCTCCTGCTCGGGAAGAAGGGCTGACAGTCACTCATGCAAAGACTTCTTCTATTCCACAGTTTTTGGTACTTCCCAGACCAGGAATTTAATTTTATTTCTAGTAGGCAAGGACTCCAAACCAGCTCTGAAACACATCTCCTCCAATCTGTCCTGATGTAGTGGGTTTACGTGGCAAGGTTTTGGTAGCAGGGGGGCATAGGGGTGGCTGCTGTGAGAAGAATCCAGAAGCTGCCCCATGTTAGGTAAGGGCCCCACTGCTGACCAGAGCCAGGCCAATAAGTGATGTTGTTTGCACCTCTGTGAGAGCAGATTTAAGAAAGGGGAAAAAAAAAACTGCTGGGGAACAGCAGCTGGGAGAGAGAGAGGAGTGAGGAACAGCCTTGCAGGCGCCAAGGTCAGTGAGGAAGGAGGGAGAGAGGTGCTCCAGGTGCCGGAGCAGAAGTCCCTGCATCCTGTGGTGAGGCCCATGGTGAAGCAGGCTGTCCCCTGCAGCCCATGGAGTACAACAGTGAAGCAGGGTTCCACGCTGCAGCCTGTGGGGGAGACCACAGCGGAGCAGGTGGACCTGCACTGACAGAGGCTGCAGCCTGTGGAGGACCCCTGCCGGAGCAGATTCTGGGCCAGAGCTGCAGCCTGTGCAGAGGAGCCCACACAAGAGCAGGGGTCTGGGGGGGAGCTGCTGCCCGTGGGGGACCCAGGTTGGAGCAATTTGCTCCTGATGGTTGGACCCCGTGGTACGGACCCATATCTGGAGCAGTTCTTGAAGAGCTGCAGCCTGTGGGAAGCCCCCGCAGGATCAGTTCGGGAAGGATGGCATCCCGTGGGAGGGACTCCACAGCGCAGGGGACGAGAGTGACCAAGAAGGAGCAGCGGAGACAAAGTGCCATAGACTGACCACAGCTCCCATTCCCCCCATTCCCCTGTGCTGCTCAAGGGGAGAAGGTGAAAGAGGGCGGAGGAGGGGAAGGCATTTTTGGTTTCTTTCCTTTGTTTCTCACTTCTCTAGCTTGTTAGTAATAGGCAATAAATCTTACTGTCTCCCTACTCTGAGTCTCTTTTGCCCATCACAATAATTGTTGAGTGATCTCCCCATCCTTATCTCAACCCGTGGGCCCTTTGTGTGGTATTTAATTCCCCTTCCCCTTTGAGGAGGGGGAGTGAGAGAGCGGCCGTGTTGGAACTCGGCTGCCCACCTGAGTAAAACCTCCACACCTGACCACAGTACTTATTATTATTAGAACTTATTATTCCAGTACTTATCCAGTACTTATCATTCCAGTACTTATTATTATTAGAACTATATTATTGTTGGTAGTAGCACTTATTACAGAAGTTTCTTAGTACTTTCTGCACTATCTGCAATGAGATGGCAGACTTACCTGGAAAAGTAACAGCAAAACCTTACATTAAATTGTTTACCTAATTGCTTTTTCATATTGGAAATAAGATGCTGGTTAGTAGCAAATGGCCTCATTAGGGAGTTCTCGGCAACATGGCCCAGGAAAAGATACTGTAAGTTACCTGCACATTGGCAAAGTCGACCCGATTGAGATCACTGAGCATCTGGTTTATCTGGGAAGTGTTCTGCAGCACCGCACGAGCAGCCTGAGCCAGGTGGTTCAGGGATGTGTATCTCCGTAACGTCTGGGCAAAGGCACTAACTACCCCAACCTGCAGCAGAGCAGAGCACACAGGGCACCATGACCAGGGTGCTGTGGGGCTCAGGGACAAACTTTTCTCAATGCTGAGCTCAAGCATGCAACACACATCAGCTGGCATAACCTGCACAGTCTCACCCACACTGCTGTCTGACGTGAAGGCACGCACTCCCCAACAGCACTTTTGCAGTGTCTACTGCATCTTGCAAAACAGCCTCTGCATTTCTTTTTCTTTAAAACTATAAGATTTCACATTCTGCTTTCCACATTGGCAAGCTAGGGATAGGCTACAAGAATCCATGGTGTTATGAGAGGGGGAGTAGGAGCCTTATATTCAATCTCTGCAATGCCATTCAGTCTGTGAGGTGTCCTGCACTTTCTAGTAGGAGAGCATCATTCCAGTGCAAAGATTTTCTTCCGGAAAGCCTTGTCTGCAATTTCAGGGCATGGGAATGGCTCAATAGACAGAGCATCATCGGCTGTTACAAAAGAATTGCCCCACCTCTCTCCCGCTCCTGGTTCAGAATTATTTATTACACTGTGTTAGTTTGGAGTACACATAGCCAAACCCCAGTAGTGATTTCCAGTCACTGTGGGAAAGCACAACATGCACACACATTCAGTTCATCTCCCTGACCTGCAACATGCTCCCTCCGCTTACCTTTGTCTGGACAATCTGGGGGGGGAATTCGCTCATTGCATTCATCAGCCACCCTTCCAAACTCTTGGCAAAATTACGGATCGCCTGTGTAAGTGTGCCTGCAAAGAAGTCTGCAGAGTTACAAAGGCTGTTCCACATTGTCTTTATACACCGCTTTTCTAGCTCAGGACTGCTGTGGAAAGCACAGCCATTGATTTGGTAGCTGCAATCTCAACCCAGCATCCTGGAAATCAGCCAGGTCCCAAAATGAACTCACACAGCTCCTTTTCTTATTTGTGGCTCATCTGAGCATTTTCCAAATGTTGAGACATGCTCTTTAAAGACACACATGTGCCCCAGCATGCAGACTGACAGCAGCAGCTCAAAGGGACATGGTTCTACAGAACTGCTCAGCCCAGCCTGTGGCCAAGCTGCGGCCTTGGGGAGGCTGACGCACACACCTCAGTGAGCAGCCAAATCAGATGGAAAACCCTCCATACCCCACCACTAATCTCCCAAATGAAAGATGACCCCAAGTTTCCAGGAGGTGCAGTAGGGGACCACATGGTCCTATGTAAACAAAGATACTATCTCCAAGGAAACATCTCACAAGGATTAGCCATGCTTACAACAGCTTGTGGTGCATTAAGTCTTTGATTTTACCTTGACTCATAGCCAAAGCAGGAGATGTGATATGCAATGAACCAAATTTTAAAAGACCTGGGAATTTCCAGGGGCCACAAAATACTCTCTATACAGAGCAATGCTGCAGAAGGTATAATGCTTTAGCCAAAAAGTATTAGTTTGTATTCAAAACAAAACTGTCTAAATCAGCTTCCTCAATGGAAATCTTTGTGGCAAGTGGTAGCCAGCCAGCATGAGTCATGGATTGCTGTTCTCCAGACACCTGGTGACTCAGGAGCAATCCAGCAAGGAGCCAGAGCTGAGCAGGAGGCAGGACTACCCATGTCCTCCCAGTCTCACTGCAGATACTCACTGGGCACCGGTCGGAGCACATCTGGGATGAGAATTTCCACCAGGGCCTGGTACAAGATGTGATCGCAGCTTCTCATCCACTTGAGGATAGGTTCGTATTTACACAGAGTGATCAGCTTATCTTTTGGGAGGGTTCCTTCGTGTTCTTCTTCGCTGCATGAAAAAGGAGGCAGCATTAGAAGGTGGTTCTCCATGTGTTCACACTTCACCTGGATTTCTAATGTCAGTTTTCAGCAGAAAAACAAAACAAACACCAACAATTCACATTTCTTTCAAAAGAAGATGTTGGACTGATCTTCTTTGACTCTGCAAGGACCTCTCTGTCTATGCATTCAGACCTCTGACCGCAGTTTTACCTCAAATATGTATCTCCTTGTGCTTGGCCTCCCTTTGCTTCTTCCATCTTCAGCCTCACTTGCCTTTCACAGTGCACGCATGTTCATGTGTTTCTGGCAACTGTCCTTCAGCACAGCTTCTTCAGCAATAGCTGCAGCTATTTCCAAACCCTGCACACCTTTCTCCTCTTCCCTCTGCTCTAAACTGCTCTGTGGCAAGGGTGACAAATGTTTGCAACCAGTGCTGTTTGAGCAGATTAGCCATTGTTGATAGACACTACGAACAGCTTCAAGGTGTTCAGCACCTTTAAATGCAGAATGCTTTCATAAGGAAAAAGATTTGGGGTTGTGATGAGAATTGAGCAAATTGTCTCCAGCTGAATGAAGTCAATCGAGTCTGCATTAATTTCACTTTATAGATGTACGGAAACTTTTTATGCATGATTAAGGCAGAAGATATTTGGTTAAACAATAAGCATAGGAAACTGAAGCCTTAATGCGCTGCCAGAGTACCAACAGCTGCCAGAGCTATTAAGACACTACACTGGGAACTGGGAACTTGCAGGGAACTTTTCCCATGCATGACATCAAAAAAAATTAAAGCCAAACCTTTGACATACTATAAGGAGGTACTTATATCCTCTGTCTGAGCAGTTTTAGTAAATGAACTAAACAGGCATACTCCCAGAACACTCACATGGAAAAATCAGCCACCAAGCACCTAAACTTTCTGTTAAGTGGAACCAGGTTCTGCATTTTATCATACTTTCAACCAGCTTGGCACTTTGATAATACTTCATTTTTATGTTTGTATATATATAAAATGGGGGACAGAATGCTTTCTTTACCTATCTTGATTATTAGTGGCACGCAGAGGTACTAGAGCACACTGCCCTACCAAGACATGCTAGTTTAGATAGAGCTCTGCAGAAACGCTGCCTCCACTATCCACGTGAATCTACTCATACCTAGCACAGCTCTCTGCTGTGTTGCCATATGCCTTGCAGATATACCCTTAAGTAAAAAGGTTTTTGAAACCATCAAACAGATAGCATTCTATGCAGCAAAATATCCATCAAATAACATCTATTGAGAGCAACAGGGCCATATTCTAGAGATTATTATGGGGTATTGCCTTAATATTCAAACTTTTACCATTTTTCTTCTGAATATAAAACGTCAGTATCTGAAATCTTTGTATAATTAGTGTAAGTGGACAACACAAATTTTCGATATACATTTTAACAAGAAACCTTCACCTTTTCAATTCTATTTCCACTTATTTCCCTTCCCGTCTCTTGGCAGCAGACTACCAAAGCATAAAGGAAGAAGAATAGGCAATAACAATGAGCCAGACAAAAATACAAAGCCAGGATCAGAGTAGCTCAGTTTGTCATTATCTTCCTCAAGACATGAGACACTTAAAGATTTGGACAGCCACCCAAATAAGCAAGCCAGCCTAGTTTTCACTAAAACCTCAGTGTCTGAGATGTCATGCTACACAGACATTTAATGGCACAGAACTGTAACTTTCTGTTCCTGTTGAACATTTACAAAAGCAGTTTCCCATTCTCATTCATCTAAATTGTCCCTCTATTTTGGATTAGCATTTGTTACAGGAGGCATAAGTCATGTCATAGATGTACATCAACACAGCAGATGCTTTCCTCTGAGATCTGCACTTTGTGTGGACATTACAATGTTAAACTTCTGACACTCTTTATAATGATTCTGCAAGGAAGAAGATATTTTCAAATCCTACAATGCATTCAAAATGTCTAGTGAAGCTGAAAACACTTCATGCATTTTTAAAAGATAAAATACCACAAAAAGTGGATCATTCAGAAATAATCAAAGTACCTGGATGGCAGGGCAGTAGAGCCATCACTAGATGGTGTTTTAGGACTCCAGAAGGATTGCCACAGTTTCTCAATGTAATGAAACTGAAGGTTCATTACAACATCCAAAGTTGCCTAACAACAAAGAACACATCTCATTAGCTGCTCTGTTAGCATCTTGTCACATAGTGTCAGCATAAATTTCATGTGCTGCCATTTAGATTAAATAATTTACAAGAAAAACAACTGGAAGTGCATTGTTTTAATAATCAACATAACATAAAACAGGTCACACAATGAAGAAACAACATTAAGTGCAATATCTGAGTTGCAATACCTAACAGATCACACATTACCTATGATGTTCGAGCTTTTCCTGAGAGCAGGATGTGAGAAGAGCACGTGAATAATGTCCCATATCATTTAATAAATCAATTAAAAATATTCAAAGTAATCACCTCGCAGTGGCGCCTGTAAAGAAGCTGCAGAGTTTTCACGTCATTCATGGTGACCCCTTCTTGTAAGAAGATGTTGCCTAGATCAGGGGCTGGGAACTCAGGAAAGACATGGGTTACATCTGGGGAAAAAGATGGGAAAGTTGTCCAAAATGAGGAGCACTCAGTTACGCAGGACTACAGTCAAGTACAAGATGCTGCTGTCACTGGTGGCTGTCTATCATGTTTCATCTGGTGATGAAACTGGTGAAATGAGACTGATACTCTAGTACTTCCCTGGTTCATACCATTACAATGGGCAAAAAGTAAACAACTGCAGCCCATATATTCAGCGTGGAAAGGAGAATGGTTTCTTTCTCTTTGTAATAAAAGAAACAAGAATACATTGTCCTAATCTAGTGTGCTTCCCATTATATTTTCTCCAAAGCCTGAAAAAGACTCTTTGGAAATTTGGGAGTACAATGGACAATACACCTGGATAGCCAATATATCAGGAGTGCTTTTATTTCAGATAACGCTTGGAACTGGCTGGGATTTTGTATCTCTACTGGAGATTACGGAAACATGTAGATCCATGACCAGCAATACCACAAGCAGAACCTGTTTCCCAAGGAGAGGCCTCGTATGGATCTTCTGTAGTCAAATGAACATTGCAGCCTTCTCTCCTGGTGGGGCAATGACCAGAATCGTTCTGCTTCCCCTACCTGCCTGCTTTAACAAGGCTCTTCAGGACTCATGGCTTAGATATCTCTACTCCTTCCATCTAATTTGTTTAAAATTGCTCTGGATACATTTTTAGAGGGAACTGACAGACCCTATGGCACGAGGAAGAAGGCTTCCCGTGGGTACAGGAGTCAGCAAACAAACACAGCAAACATGACATTGTAAGAGCTTATTAGACTACTGTAGATTTTTTAGAAAAAGAAGAAATACAGGGCAGCCAGGGGGTCCTGGAAAAGGCCTTCCTTCCTCTTACGATTATAACCCCAGACATGAGACATTGAATCCATCAAAGCAGTCTCCTCACCTATGAACTGCTGATGATGCTGACTTTGAGCAGCAACCGATTGCTCCGGGGTAGTGTGCAGGTTGCTGTTGGACCCAGTTTCTGCCATGCCATCCATCTTCTGCGCCGGTCTGTACCTACATTTAGAGCATGCCTTCGTATTTACACAGGCACAAGCAAACACATACACGTTACTTTCACAGTCATACTGTGAAAGACAGGGACACCTACAAAGTCATGATGCTGTAGAGTGCTTATTTAAGAAGTTATATGCACTCATCCTGTAGTACATAAGGTTACAGTCAAGGCCAGCATTTTGAGGGCAGACTGTTTATATTACCAGCTCAAGACTGAGAATGAGAACCTCCTTTTGAAAAGTTCTCCCCAGGAGATGATTAAAGGGGTTAAGAAGTTTGCCCAAGGTGACAGAAAAAAAAAAAAAAAGAAAAAAAAGAAAGAAAAAAAAAAGAAAATGAGAAGCAGAGCTGGAGTGGGTGCCAGAGTACACACTCTGGAGCTGATTTTAGATTTGCTTTCTGTTTGGGAGCTGAAGAAATGAATTCTTCTGCTCCTTCTTCACTTCAGCAAGAACCAGAAGTGTCAACGCTTCCAGGAGACAGTTCCAAATTCCTTTGCACATTGTGTTTTTACTCAAGGTTGCTCAGACACAAGACTAACCATGGCACTGTCTAACTTGCACTGCTACACCAAAAAATTAAAATAAAATAAAATAAAATAAAATAAAATAAAATAAAATAACACAAGCCACATGTCCTTTCCTCTGATGAGGCACAAATAACTCCAGAGCTGAAGTCCTAAACAACTGAGTCACGGGGATGCAGTAAGAAGCGGTACATACCGTAGTAGTCTCTGCAGCAGCAGGCTGAATTCAAGCCACTGGCAAACAGAACAGGCAGATAAATGCAGTTTGGCGAGCCAGAATTTCCCTTTGACCCTTCCAGTACTCCGACTGGCCAGTACCTTTTTAACAGCTCAGCTATGGTCTCTGGCACTTCAACAGCACTCGGATTTGCCCCGTCCCAATGTGCTCCCCCTAACCCCAAGCACGCCCAGCCCCAAGGGGCCAGGAGCTCCTACCTCTGCTTCTGGTGGATGGGCTGCTGCCTCATGGCCATGTACTGTGTGTCCTCCTGCAAGCGGTTCAGTGGAGACTCTGGCTTCAGACGGATCCCATAATAATGATATTTGGAGTTTCCCCTGCAAGTATCAGTGTTGAAATTGCTCAGTGCCAGCAGGTCAATGGGAGCAACACCGTAGCCCTGCAATTTACTCTTGGGCTTGTTTTGACAACACACACACTTCTTACAGTGCACGTTTGTTTGCTGCCAAGCGTTGTTTGAATGGCTGAATGAATGCCATCATCCCCTATGAAATTTAGAAGAACGTGTCGCAAAGTTCAATGACATCCACACTTAAAATCTGGCAAAGTTTGTTCCAAGCAACCAATGGTAACTGGAGAAGAACCGACAAGTGTTACAATACAAAGTGTTATTAAACAGAATGACAGAGACCTCAAGGGACACTTTGCCCTTTGATTAGAGTTTAACAACTTGCTTTTATATAAAAACAAAACTTTCATCTTTATCTAGAGTTGGATGAAAAACAAGCCTGACCGAATGGTCAACTATAATAGGAAAGCCATCTCTCTGTTGCATGCACTTTTGCAGCAATGGCAAGAAGCTTTGATCTGCTTTTGTCTTGGGAGTTGCTCATTTTTGCAGTTTTGTAAAAAACTGGAAGATTTGGTAAGCAGAAGTGGCTACACTTCTTTTTCCATTGCTGGTCCTTAAAGCTGCTGTGGTACTCCTCAGGAGAAATTCTTTCCATCCATCACATCAGACAGATGTGTCAAATCAAGTTTTCCCAACAAAATAGAATTTTTCAAGTCCACAATGGTGGACAGCTGTTTCCATATTTATGGAGGTGTATCATACCTTTTCAAGCATTCACATGAATTTTGAATTTTAAGTGTTTTTGTTGTTGTTGTTTAACGACAAGTTTTCAAGGTTAACCAAAACCCTTTAGTGATGGACTTCGGGATGCCATGGCCCAAAAATTTTACAAAATTTTTACAAAAAAAATTTTACAAAAGAAGAATATATAATAAACACCTAATATTTATGCCACAGGAGATAGATATAAAAATAAGTTTAAATTTCTAAGAACTGGCCACCAATCACCTTATTTTTACAAAAGAAAATAGACACTACTAGATAATTTATAACCTTAATATTGAATGATATGAAAGTAAGTAGCATTATCATAAGCTGAACTAAAACATTCTGTAATTTCCACAGAGTGTTTTTCATTCTGATCTTTTATTCTAGCTTTCAGTGAAATAAATTCTGAAATACCAGAATGCTGCTGGTCTGAAACTCCACTTTCTGACTACTTTTGTTTCCAAGTTCAATAATCTTTTAGGTCACAAAACAGAAGTTGCAGGGCAGCTGTTGGGACTTTGAATTTTTCCTTCCTTGATAGGTCTAAAGAATTTTACTCCTCTGAAGAAATTACTTCAGAGCTCTTATACTTGAACCCGTCTACAGAAATCCAAACTCTCCCCTGCTCTTCCCGTGACTGTTACCTCCCCATTCCAGCTGTGGAATGCTCCAGACACATCTGTTTTTGTTCTCCTCTGAAAGCCCAGTCATCCAGGCTTGAATTTTATTATAAAAAGTTATACAATCAGAGCAATCACTGTTTCTCTAGTGTATTAGCTACTTTGTAAAATTAGAAGCTGGGATAAAATGCAGAGTCAGCTGTACGGGCTGTGCATATACTTTGGATGTTCCCTTGAAGGACACATGCCTTTGCAGAAAGTATACTTTCTTAAGTTTTCCTTTTTTTGTAACGCTATATGGAACTTTGATGTTTAAAACAAACAGTTGTCACAAGATTCAGCCTGCTGCTTTGTGAATTTCAGAAATAAGCCATCTAAATCTGTGCTGGGATGACTGCACACCTTGTCTGCATCATGGTTTTGGACACAGGTTCTGTTCCCACTTGTGACAGAGAACTTTCCTGGACCCAAAGGGAGGAACCACTGCCCTGCAGCAGAACGCTGGGCTCTGCAGCTGACAGTGGCAATCACGATCAAGAGGGACTTCATCTTTGTGAGACAGTAATGGAATGACAAGCAGCCTGGAATCAAATAAAATATTCTTAGACTCCTTTGGAAATGGGGTTAGATCAAATTCAGATGTGTGACTGGACAATGTGTTGTCACCAGAGCCCCAGAACATGTCTGAAATTAACCTTATTGTCAAACTTCTCATGCTGCTGATTCACGTTCAGAAAGTAGCTTTGCTTCACAGAACACGGAAATTACTTCTGTGCTTTAGAATAGCAATTTTTTTTTCCACAACACAACGCTTGGTAATTTCTATACGTCTCAGAAGAAAGACCTGTGCCTGCTAAATTACACTTCGTAGATTTTCAGTGCATATGAGAGAAATTGCAGATCATGCAAGAACAGTGCAATGATTTTTTTTTCTGCAAAATGCGAGGCCACGGGTTCTGTTCTTGAAAGCAAACCACAGCTCCTGAAATTAGCAGCTGTATTAATGTTTGCTTTTAATTAACCCCTTCTACAGGGAGCAGTACAGCACTCTGGCAGCCACGTACACGGTAGGGGAAGGCAAGATGTAGCTGAGTTCAGGAGCCTGCCACTCCTCACCTCTGACAACCCAGCCAGCATCCCTTGCCTGCTTGAACCTTGCTACCGAAAGCACATTGAGAACATCTCCAGCTCATCCGCTGCTTGCAGGACAGCGTTTAATGCAGTGCAAGATAACACTGGACTTGACTGGGGTCCCTGGAGCAACACTGCTTCCCGGCTCTTTCAGAAGTAATGGCACAAGCAGCAGGAAAGGGGAAGCAAGCTGCTTCCCTGTTCACCACTCCATACCAACCTGGTTCCCAGGCGGCGAGTCCTCAGCCCCATGAATACCGACCGGATGAGTTTTCCGAAGGAAGCGGCGTTCACCGGGTCCAGTTTGTGCTCCTGGCAGTGCCGCAGGTAGTGGTTGTACAGAGAGCTCCTGGGAAGGCTAACGCCTTCCGCTGTCTCATAGTTGTCCAACAACCACTGGAGCTTTAGGCATGGAAGACATAAATAAAGAAAGAATATGAGAAAGTCTAAAGAGGACCGGAACAGGCTACATAAAACAACACGGATGCTTAATGTCAGGAGCACGTATCTGACATCAGGAGTTCAAGAGAACTTAACACTGTGTAGTTCATTCATATCAGTGATATTTATGCCAGCTGCATTTTTAAAAGAGTAAAAGGACACTGACCAAAGCTAATAACCCAAACAAAAATGTTATCAGATTTTGCAATAGCACAAAAATCTGTCTGCCATCACAGTGTCCATCTTGCATTTGGATTAACTTATGTGGGGCCAAAATAAAGCTGTAAGAACTCATGTTTTCCAGGAATGAAGATGTTAAAATACTACCTAGGATGAATAAATTTTAGGGGAAATAAATATGCTGCAAAGTTTTTATTAATTTGAAGATTGGCGTATTTGCAGCTGTTCTCCTACCAATGAATGGTTAACAAATGAAATTTGACAATCTGAGGGGATTCTGTTTATTATTTTTAACAAAATTATTGTCTGAACTTCCTCTGACATTTCTGTTGATTAAAGTTTGAAATTAGATATAAATTATTTATATCCAGACAGTCTTGAGAGAGCAGGTCAGGCACAAAATGGCAGCACAGGAATTAAAATACAAAAAGACAAAAACCCAATCTCCTTTAATTGGCTAAACGACACTTCCAGTATCAATAAAATAAGTGTTGTATTAAGTGAACTTTTGAAGGAACTAGATTTACAAATGGATTAAAATCAATAGCTTTGGTAGGAGTCCTTTCACCGTCATCAAGGACGTTTGGGATTAACATTTTTAAGACCTCTCTACATCCAGACCTCTACACATGTACGCATGTACAGGAGGTGTAGCTCCACCGGATGCAGCTGCATTCACACCGGATTAGTGGCAAAATAAAGTCGGGTTATGGATGTCAAAATATTGTCTGCATCATCTCCTTACAACAAATAATTCAAGCATATATTGTAGTTAAGCATAAACTCAGAAATTGGTCTAGAAATCAGTGGGATTTAACCATATACCTGGATGTAAAAGTTGGCCTGTGCTTAAATCCTCCCCACTCGTACTGCATTAACTGGCTTTTTTCTATTAATCTTCCCTTGGTGAAACTTTAGGGTCCCAATTCACCACTATATACCTTGAGTTTTATATCAGTAACTCTGTGAAAATACAACCCGCAACATGCAATGGCATCTCTGACACCTCACTCAGCTGAGTTATTTTCAGTTTCTGTAGTTCACATCCAACTTTGCTCTCATACAAATCCTTTTGAGCTCTAAGCTATCAGCACCCACGGACGGACGTTCTGTGTATTTGTCATTCACGTACTCAAACTTCTGCTACGTCAAAGGAGCTGAATCCAAAAACGTACAGTTAAAACTATTTTGTTCATGAGTTGGCTTTGATGCAAAGTGTGCTGCAGTTGCAATGACCGTGTCCATCGGTTGTGGCGGGCCCTGGAGCTCCCAGAGCTGCAAGAAGAAAAACCTCTTGGTTGCTGCCCCCGTCCTGCTTCTCACTGAGCTGCGCGTCCCCTTCCCACCTTCCTCCAGTCACACGTCCCCTAGGGGCTGCAATTCACAGCCGGAGAACTTTCCGAAATCCAAAGGCCATAGACCTAAGAGGTGGCGTTTGCTCATACGGTGCCCCTTCATGCTCCTGTCTGCAGGAAGAGGCATCACTGGGTGCCCCTGAAAGGCCACTC
Source organism: Cygnus olor (assembly GCF_009769625.2). Taxonomy (NCBI): domain Eukaryota; kingdom Metazoa; phylum Chordata; class Aves; order Anseriformes; family Anatidae; genus Cygnus; species Cygnus olor. Next base: position 5,799,535 of record NC_049194.1, on the reverse strand, counting down.
TGGAGCCCTGGGGCTCCAATCAACCCATTCATTAAGCTGCCTCTAACAAAATCGGACCCCAGTGTCCATGACATAAAAGACCAGCAGGAGCTCTGTTTTTAATTAGTCCACATCCATGTTTGTTTTGGCCCATCCCCTGTATTTAAAAAATTAATGATTAAGAAGGTTCATTGTTTTTAACCATTTGTTTTACTTATCCTATGGAAGATAATGAATGTGAAACAGTTATTTCTGCTCTTCTAAACCTGTTCTAATTCCAAGCCTTAAAAAAATATTGCATGTTACTATGGGAAATTCAGATATAGATAAAGCCCTCTCATTTAAATTTGATCCTAGACATTTTTACTCTAATCCTAGAATATTCCCTTCATCTTCCAGCATTCTTTTTTTCTGCAAGTGTCTTTTTATATTCCTTTAAACATTACAGAGCTTGACAATACGAACTCTTGCTATTGAATTGGAATTTTATTATGAAATGCACAAAAGGGATTAAAAAATAAATCTGTGAGAATATAAATAATTTTCAAAACATGATTTTTGCTCTTCCTGCATTAATAATAACATACTGGGCACTTAAAATGAGAACATTAAATATTCTTCCCATTTGTATTCCTTGTTCTGTTTACTTTTTGAATTTTGCTTGGTTGTGACAATGACAAGATACTCGAAAGTTTCTGTTTATATTACGATCAGGTTCCAATAAAATCACTATGCAGCTGTATGCTGCTTTGTTTGTGTTATAAGCACGGCAGGGGAACATTTCCATTTTATTTTTACTTAGACTTTATTTCTACTGAGTGTCTGTTTTGATTTAAAAAAACAAATCTTTAAAAAAAACCTTGATTCGAGGAGGGCTCTTGAAGGGTGGAAGAAGGGACACAGAGGGCTGTTGGAGAAAGGAAGAAGGCCCAGGTTTTGAGAGGTTTTGTTACGGATACTTCTGGGAAACTGAACAAAGCAATGAAGACACACGCTTGTGGTGCACGTGCGGGGGGCTTCATCCGGGGCTGGGAAGTCCCCGTGCCATCTGGCTTGGTATGGACCCTGACCCACACCTCCTTCTTGCTCCCTCTCCCCCTTCTGCAATTAAAGTTCCTCAAAACCGATCATTTGCCTGAAAAGTCTCTTTTCTAGACGAAGTGCCCACCACCACCGGTCACTGCCTTTTGAGCAGGTCGCTGAGCGGCGAGCCCGAGCCACCCTGGCAGGTGAGCTGGAGCTGCCGCGCTCACTTCCTTCCTGCCCCACACAGGGGCATCCTATTCCTCCCCCTGCCAAGGGACAATCATTCCCTCTGCAGGCCCTTCCTCCTCTGCTGTCCGGTCTCCTTTCAGGTGTTTCCACCTAGACGCCATTTGGGGATCAGATCCTTGCCTCACTAAAGTCAGGGGAGAAACTCCATCGGTAGTACCTGCCCCTTCCTGCCTAAGAGCCCAAAGATGTGTTCGTTCATTTATTTTTTTCACAAGCAGTGAGGAAAAAAATACATTTTTCTCCTTCTTCTGTGAATGCTAAGGACACCCAGGGCCCCGAACAGGTACTCCAGTGCATCCAGTCACTTCGTGTGCCTAGTTTAGGCACTCCTGTGAAAACTGCAGTCGCCTTCCTCCAATTTCTTTGCATCATCTGCAAGCTCGTAATTGGCAAATAACCAGTCCTCTGACCCAGCGCCTCTGGAGTACGCTTGTAAGTAGAGCTTTTTCAGTAACAGTAATAGATTGACACAATTTCATTAGAAACATCATGTGTCACTGGGGTATTAACATTAGCTTTGGCTTCTAGATCTGATATTTCAAGTGCACTTAAATAACCTCTCAGAGTTTTTGAGGCTAAATTAAGTTATTAAGACTGGCTCCTTTTACCATGGAATTTGTATAAACAGCGTTATGTAAAAAAATCCCTTTTGACTGAAATACCTTTACTTTCCCTTTTTAATTTTTTTAAAAACTAACCTGACATGAAACATCTGCTCATGGCAACAAAACAAACCATTATGCTAAGAATTCACAGATTTACAAAATGTGAAGTTTAAAATGAAGGACAGAACACTTGATGAAAAATTCTGCTCCATAGCCGCACGCCTGTGAAGTATCTTCTTTGCTTTAGAATTTGTAAGGGCACTTAGGCCTTACACCGAACTCCAAACAGTGACCTGGGCAGAGAGACCTTATGTTCTTTACTTCTACTCTGCAGGACAAAGGTGGCGTAGATCTGAGAGGAGGCTGGATCTGGCCCCAACTCCAGCCTGCCTAGCCTGTGGTCAGACAAAATCTCTTTTCTATCTTCACTTTCTTTCCTTTGTCCTTTTTCCTTTTTTTTAAACCTTCCTCAATACCATACCACTACCTGCCCCGTCCTGTTCCGCTCTGCCCTTCTCTGCACTGTGATGAACAAGAAAAATCTGCAGAACAATGCTACCTGTAGCCAAATCTGTGTGGCACTCAGGGGCACAGCACAGGTGCATGAGCATGGCCACAGCCTGGGAAGGGAAGGATGCACATGTATGCTCAGAACAGGAACTAAAAGCCTGATGCTGCAGTTTTCTATTTCCCCAGCTACAACAAGGAACCTTCAATTTCTAGAACTTGGAAATAAGGATCAAACTCATCCAGGAGCCCAGGCCTGAAGTTTGGCATCAGCTTAAGAGAATCAGACCATTAGGTTCAATGTTCCTTTAATTTTCTCAGGTTGTTTCTCTAGGGTGAAGAGGACAAACATACCCAAGAATGATAACATATCTACTCCCAAATACAAAGCAAGAGGAAATTTGTTAGAATAAGGAAGTACCACTTTGTGCATTGTGAGTTATTGGAGCAGAACATGCTTCAGCCTAATCCAAAACACACTGAAGAAAAGGCAAATCCGACGACTTCAATAAAATTTGAATTAGACTCTTCAAATCTGACACAAGCATGTGCTCACTGTTAAGCATTACTGCGTGGGAGCCATAAACCATGATGCAGAAGACCCTGAGTAGGCCCAGTAGAATAGTGGGAACTTCACACAAAGCAGGGGAATTGTTGGCATAGTAAGAAAAGAGAGGTCTAGCAAATGGGTTTAGCATAGCATTGTAACAGTAATGGTCTTCCTGAGGCACGGAAAGAGGCAATAAAGGCATTCATTCACAGGAGCAGGATTTTGGTATACAGTATTTAGGGGATATTTGTCATGATTCACTCCAAGTTATTGCTGTAGAATTGCAAGTTATTTTCCAGCCATCTTTAAATTCCACTGAAAGGAAAGAACTTCCTCAGATGTGTTTATCTAATTGCCAGCAATTTCCATTGCAAGGCAGAAGAAATAAATAAACATAGGGTAGAGGCAGTTAACACAATCCAGAGCATCTCATAAACAAACATTAACATCACGGCAGTTTTTGCAAATTCTTGTTTCTTGGGAATGGGCTGCTTTGGCCAGCACAGCTGAATCACAGGCTGTTTTGAGTGACTCGTGCTATTGAATACACCAAACGGCTACAAATAATGCTCCTACCAAAGCAGGAAAGAGGTTGTAAATTCTGATTGCAACTTACATGGCTGTTGAGCAAACTGCTTTTGTGTGATGTAATCCCTTCATTTTTTTGTAGGTTTTCAATCGCCATTTCAAGCTAAAGAAAATATGCACAGGGAAAAAAAAAAGGAAAAAAGAAAAAGAAAGGAAATCAGATAGTTAGCAACAGCCAAGATTGTATCTTTATTAATATTTGAATGATTAATGCTTTATATCAACAAGCTTGTGAAAAAGAGGCAAGTAGATGAGGCACAGTCCTTATGGGATGAAGCTGAAAAGGCGTTATTGTATGGCATGCAAACTAACAACACAGCAACGATCCCCGTTAGGGTGAAAGGGTGAGACTAGGGGACTTTTGATCTTCCACTATGTGTGTTGCCCATTATAAACAAGAAGCAGTTTTCCTTCTCCTCTCCCCTTCATGCCTAGACCAAAACACCACCATACAGACACATTGCAGCAGGTCAAAGCAGACTTGCTGCAGAGGAGGTGCATTTTACCCAGATCTTTTATGGAAAACTGGGATGAATTAACTTTGGTTCTTATTATTTCTTAAAAATCTGGCAAAGAACTGAAGGCAACTAAATAAAACAGAGGCACCAGGAGGGTTTACACCAGGAATGTGTAAGCTGGAATGGATACGAGATCTTTGCTACCAAGCAGAACTGTTATTGGGCTCATTTCCACTGATCTCAGAGCTTCTGCAGCTGGAATAACAGCGAGGCATTCTGGCCTCTGAAGAGCCCTCTTGCTTTCCTCCAACCTCACTTAGCTTCTAGCCTAGCTCTTGCTGCTGCCCTGTGTTCAGACCCTCTCCTAGACCCTTCTTGGCTTGTCATGTCTATTCCTGGGCCTCCCTCGGCAATCTCTGGCAAACTACTGCATAGAAGGCTGCTGGTCCAGAGCTCCAGTGCCCCTGAGCATGAGGGTTTTGTGAATGAGGAAGAAAAAAAAAACCCTCAGGTTGAGGGACTGGCAGTTTCCTGCAAGTTCCTGCTGTTTCCAGTATATGTTCTCAAAACCCCATTACCTGTGACCTGTTAGTGTAGGCAGGACAAGGTGGCATGCTGTAAAACTTGCAATCAGTAGCTATCTCTAGCAAATTTACTATCTGTCATCATTTAACATGCATTGTTGTGCACGTATCTATAGGTGCATGCACAAAGCATCATATCTGCACGATCATCTGTCAGCGTATGCCCTCTTTCACACACAAGCTAGCTCCCTATACTCCAGTTTGCACTGACTTATAGCATGGCAAAGACAAATGCAGAGAAAAAAACAGCCATTTACAAAACCAAGCTCTATCAGAGAGGTGAGAGAACAGAAAAAATCGGATCTAACTTCTGAAGCAACATTGAACAACCCAACGCAGATTTTGCAATATCCATGTCTGAAGGTGACACTCTGCCCAAGCACCTCCAGCATAAAAAACTGAGACAAAACTTTTTTATGCTGAGGGTGACGGAGCACTGGAACAGGCTGCCCAGGGGGTTGTGGGGTCTCCTTCTCTGGAGACATTCAAAACCCGCCTGGATGTGTTCCTGTGTGACATGATCCAGGTGTTCCTGCTCCAGCAGGGGGATTGGACTAGATGATCTTCCAAGGTCCCTTCCAATCCCTAATATTCTGTGGTTCTGTGAAATCCCTTGGTTCTGCCCCAAAGTGGCATCATTGCGGCACCTATCAGGAATGTATCAATGAATCCAAAAAGGGGTCAGTCCAGGAGTATGTTTCAGTGGGTTTTGAGAAAACTGTTCAGCATACCATGATGTACCATGAGGAACCAAAACTCATCAGCACAGCCTGATTGCTGATGCAGCTTTCAGGAAATGAGTCAAGGTGTCAGAGGGAGACACCATTTCCTTCCTCTGCCGAAGGGGCAGAGACAGCTGAGTAGCACAGTGCCCATTGAGCAATGCCTCTTACGCAAGCACAGAAACACTACTCGTCCTTTTGGCATTTTGCTATTGTCCAATACAAATGGACGCCTTACACATGCAGAAACAAGTATTAGAGGGGAAAGACTGGAAACTCATAAGCTGTCCTGCATGAAGGTGAGCTTTTTGACAAAGGAACATTTCAATAGCTGCTTGACTAGAATGGGTGCTAAATTTCTTGACTGTGAAGTTCCTGAGGTATATATCAGCCAAAATCACCGACAACATTTCACTGATGAAATGTTGTCCAGCAACACTCATTAAAGGAGAGCTGCTCTGTTCTCTTTCCCCCATCCTAGGACACAGGGACAGACTGAAGTTGTGAGTCTGCCTAGGGTGATCCAGAAGGTGTAAGACAAGCTGACTTAAAGCTTGTTCATTCATTTTCCAGCCACAGCTGGACACATTGGCAACAACTCTCATCTACTGCTCACTATCTGCTGGACAGACAAACAAACAAACAAACTGTCCAAGAAAGGGACTGGAGTGCACTGGGCTAGAGATCAAGTTACTGAGAGTCAGAAGGACCAGAAGGAAGACAGTTCTAAGTACCTACTTATGGGAGTTCTCAAGGATTTCCTCTCTTGGCCTAGCTTAGTTTAAATGAAGATTAATAGTGGTCTGTTAGCACAGACCCTGAATGGAGCTGCATGATGTTCTGTTCCAGCCTATTTGATGGAGCAGAACATCATTATTCCAGCAGATATGGATGATGCTGTTGTGTTGCGTGTAATTTTTTTTTTTTAAGATTTTATTTTAGTGTATATACAGTCTTTACCAAACATCCCCCAGCCTCTTGAGGAAGCTCTAGCTCTTACCCCATTGCTAATTCTGAGGTGCCGCCTTGCTCTCACTCTCCTCCGAAGAAACATTCCTTGCTCTCCCCTTTGAGGTCTCAGTGTCGGCTCTGTCACAAGTGCTCAGCACCCTCCAAGCCCTCTTGCTTCCCCATTCCTTGTAGCATCTCCATCACTGCTCTCACATTGCTGGTCACTTTGATATCCAACCCCAACATTACATGCCTGAGGCCACATGCAAATAGTTCTTCCTTGTCTACATCTGCATGAGCTGTAATCTTCTTTCTCTCCACTGCTAAAGTTCATAATCCTGCTCCAAATACATTTTGCCATGACTGTAGCCTCTCTGGCCTCTTCAATACCAAGTTTCCCTATTCTCTGTTTAAGCAAGGCACTGCAAATAAAAATAAAGCTCCTACCCATTGACTTGATATAGTCCTTGCTTTCCACTACCTGTCTACCCATTATTATGTGAAATTCAAAGTAGCTGTCATGGTTCTGAATGTTCCTGAGAGCTCTGCTCTGTCTCCCGTCAACTCTGGTCTGTGCTGAAAGAACTGAAAGCCACAGATAGACACATCCCTGTACTGTCTTCCAGACAAGCATCCATGCACTACTTAACCCTCTTAAGACCCTCCACAAGAGCCACTGACATTTGTAAAGTTCATTCCTACATGCAACAGGGTGAATTTATTTCAGATGCATTTTCATAAAAGTCAGTTCCTAAATTCTTTTTTTTCCTGAATGGCTTATTGTATGTGATAGACAGCTACAAAACAAATCTGTTCATGGGACATTTCTACTGACATATATTCTACTTGGGCTTTTTACATTGTGCCTGTCACCATGGAAATAAGAATAAAAAAGTTATGTTGTGCAGCTTTGCAAGATGCAGTCCCACGCAGGTGACAAGATCAGCAGCTACTTCCTTCAAAATAACAAGCATGAGCAAAATCAGAGGAAGGTCCAATGCTAGTTTTTAACTATGAGTAATTAAAACACACGCAATTCTCACACAAGAAATGAGCTCCTGCTAATCCAAATGAATCTGACTTTTATTCCTGTAGCTCCCGCCACACATTTCCTCTTTCACCCAGAGCTAAGGGCTTTTCCCATAGATAGTTACTTCTTCCTAAGGCAGAACACATTCACTGCAGGATCAAAGACAACCTTTCCAGACACAAAGATTCAAAAACTTTAAAGTCTGTACTTTAAAACTCTGTGGGACAACAAAGTGAGCCTTGTTGGCCAGATTTTCAAGAGTAGTCAGTAGCAAACAGCCCCTATTTTTCTCCCTAAGTAGCGCTGTTCCTGTTTTAAAATCCAGCCACATACACTCAGTCACACCTACATTTGTATACAAGCATATACACACACAGGTCAGTCTGGAAAGGAAAGTGAACGCTGTCCCAGAAGAACACAAGTTCCAACCTATTCTTGGCAGCAGTTGCTACTCAGACTTTGTAGATTCTCAGACAGAAGCCCTGATTGCTTCTAGCTGCAGAAAGGCTATTTTAGGTTAATAGTTTTACCCTTCTGAGTCCCATACAGTTGTGCTTCTAAACCCAGCACCTCGACTGACAGTTGGAAAGACATGATTAAAAAATATTAGAGCTTTAAAACATTTCTGTTTGATCAGTATTGTCCATAAAATACATTTTCTATAATATATGGCAAAGGCAGAATACACAATGGTGTAGGAGAAATGAAAAGGCTTTTCAGTCACTGTGCATTTGGAATGATCAGCTTGACACATCTGTAGCAATTATTCACTGGGTTAATAATGGACTTTTCAGGTCTCTTCATAATGAAGAATCTGTTTATATATTTCTTTGCTTTGTATAAGCCAAGCCTCATGTTCAGATGTTACACGTATTAGAAAATGTAAATATAGACAATTCTTTTGAATTGGAAAGCCAAAACATTCTGCTTGGAAAGAAAAACAAAATCACCAAGAATGTTATCTCCATGCTGCATAATTGCAGCATGTGAATGATCTGCTCAGAAAGTTTGACAAGCCTCTGCCCACTGGTAAGAGACATCCCAAATTCCTCCTGAAAAATATCTGTAGTACACCAGTGTCTATTCTCTTGCTTGCACTTGCATAACGTTATACAGACATATACACAGTGCTAACGATAGGAGATTTTATTTTCTGAAGGCTTTTCAGTTCCCTTGGAACAATTCCGGGCCCCGAGCTGTGACATCTGCAGAGCTACATACCGTTGCTGGAGAGGAGCGTGAAGTATGTGACAGAGAATGTCTAGTGTTTTCCATCCCCCCATGAATGAGATAGGCTCCCGAGCTGGAGAGGATCGGACTTCCCCCAATGTCCATGGTGATGCCCACCATGTTGTGAGAGGGAATGGCTGTAGGAGAGGATGCCGCTGTAGTCACCTGAGCTCCACCTCCCTGCGGTTCGAAATAGGAAGCTGCACTGCTGGGGGCGTAAATCTGAGCTTCGGTGTTGTAGGAGTAGGCAGCTCGTCTATCAAAGGAACAACAGCGTTAGGACGTGGAGCACAAGCTGATGGCGAGGAGCTTACAGATCTAATCTCACGGACAATGGCTTCTGCAATCTGGACCATGTTTTAAAAAAGGCCTCGACTCCACTGTCAGTGAAATTTGCACCACTGAAATTGAACTCTGCCATAAAAGTCAATTCTGACAACATTAATCGGTCCTGTGACAGCCCTAAAGCAAAGACCCACAGCCACAGCATGTCCCAGCAGTGTGAGTGCACGCAGAGCCCTGGAGTCATTTTGCAGCCATCTCACTCGACCTAAATTCAGAGGCTGAGAGCATCCCAGCGGGCAGCAGAGGCAGCAGGACCCAACCAGGGACACAAAAGGGGGCCCAGCAGAGAGGGGCAAGAGGATGCCTTACCAAGCCCCTTTCTTCCTATAGGAATTCTGCTTTGGTTTCTAAGGCTGCACCACACAGTGGGATGAGGAGAGGAAAGCACAGGATCGCTTCATATTAGGGAGAGCAAAATTCCCTGAAACACCTCTTCCATGAGGACATCACCTCCACCAAGGCTAGAGTCTGGCACCCACACACCCATTTCAGCACATAAAACAGTTCCTTTTCTTCCTCCTTTTAATGGCAGCCAGTGCCAGCAGCAGTGTTGGAGGGGAAGAAGCCTGGAAGGACCAAACTGCTCAGACCCAGCAGGGAGGGGAAACGGGCTCAGAACAGAGAACAAAAGACTCTTACATGGTTCCGTTGGTATAGACAGCTTCTCCTCCTTCCACATACTGGACCTGGGATGGATATACATGCTGCACGGATTGCACCTGAAACAAGTATCATAAGCCTGAGTTACAGGTATGTTATTGCCTTGGAACAGGGAGAGAAATTACATATTACATCCTTGACTTTGAACCTTACCTTGACACTTAGGCTTTCTCTAAAAAAAAGAAAAGAAAAAAACAACAACAAACAAATTTTAAAAAAATAAAACACACATGTCCCAACGGACATATTTATTTTAAAAGGTCAAATTAAAATAAATAAATAAGAAGTTGCTCCATGAGCAGTGGAAACAACGGAGCTGGGTTTCCTCAGCACACATGTCTCAGGGCTGGTTCTCTGTTGACTAACCAGGGTGAGATCATGCTGCAGCCTTTCCTTTAGAGAGGAGGTTGGCAGTGTCCATCTGCACCCCAGCCCCTTCTTGTTGGTCTGGGAGGTATGTGGTTGCCCTTTGTCAAGTTTTTCTGAAACTGAGTAACCAAATAAAAAATTGCGAGAGGAAAAAGTCAAGAGAATCAGACTCACTGTCCACATGAGGCAGCACCACATATGCCTGGTTTCTTAGGAAACAAGGGCTGCAAAAGGCAAAGTTCAGATAAATAAAAACACTTGCATGGCTCTCTGCAACCCAACCTTTCTACAAAGCCACAAGTAGTCAATATATTTGCTTGTGTAATTAAAAAATAATCCCAAACACTTTGCCTCTAAAAAATTTTTACTGAGAATTATTGCTTTTTAAATGGCAATTAAAAGCATCCATCAAATCTTCAAACATATGCAAGACACCTGCTACAGTAAAGGTTCTTTCCAAACCTTAAATATCTTGAGTTTCTTCTATTATCAGTCTGAGAAAGAGAGAGAGAGATGGAGAAAGCTGCTCTCACAGTGATCTCCAGGTCTCTGGATGCACACAGCTGTTTAATTAACAGTATGGATTTTTCTAAGGAGATATTTGACACAGTTTCAAATTCGGTGTGGGACATGGCAGACAGGGAGAGCCAGTCCTGCTGACCCAGAGTGGCTGTGTGGTGTCTCACCGCAGAGACGTTACCTGTTGTGGAACCTGCTGAACTCTGGGAACAGAGATTTGCTGCATCTGCGCTCCTTTGGGAGCGGAGCCTGCTGCTTGGACCAAAACCCTCTGAAAGAAGAAGATACATTAACACACGCTTACTTCCAGTTTGCAGTTAGTCTGTAACACAGGTATTCCCTTTCAAACTTTCATGGAAAGCTTGCAGCTACTCCAAAGGCAGCAGAACCCCTTCCTTAGCGCCCTTATGTCCCCCTATCCCTCCAACGTAACCTGCACCAACACCAGCATGAACTCAGATACCTGAACTGGGGAAAAGCAGAGAGATGGATCCACACTTTCTGAATTTCTCCATGGAAAACAATAGAACAACAGCAAACAGCTGATTGACAGGAGGCACTCAACAGGAGGAATTCAACAGGAGGAATTCAACAGGAGTTCAACAGGAGGTTCAGCTGCAGCCAAACAAGAACCACTCCTCACACGTTTACATTTTCCTCCTATGGCTGCAAAGATGCTTCTTTTGTTCCTGCTATACCAAAGCACAATCTGTCTCCTGTGATATGAAATCACTCTCCAAGGTGCCACAGTCATTACGGCTTCCACCAGCACCAAAGCTCGGGGGGTTCTGCATCTCACTTTAGTGCCACCAAGGGCACAGACGTGCTTTGTGCTACCCTTGCCTTACACCTGACTTTCTGTTTGAGGCTGCACACAAGTCCTGAAGAGTGCAAAGCACCTTGCAGATCCAGTAAAACAAATGTGGAGACATAGTGGATGGAAATAAATGATTCAGTGAGGCCCGTGGGAACAAAGCCTAGGATACTGGCATGAAAGTAAGGAAGGAAACATTCAAGCCAAATATCTGTATGGCACTTTAAACTGATGAGGACCTTTTCCAAGGAAACAGTCATCCTCTGTGGCTTGAAGCTTTAAAAATATCCAGCAGACTGGGCCAACAGAACAAACAGCTGCAAAACAATCCCACATGAGTCCTAGAAGAGACCTTGACAATAACTGGCTACCATATATATATTGATGATTTTTAGCCCTCTGACAACCTCCCAGCATGTCCTTTGTAATGAGACAGAAGTTTTGTTCTAGCAGAATTACAAGATTATGACAATTGCCCAGATTTTTAGGCAGCTCCTAAATCACAGTCCCCAGGCTCACTTTCAGAAAGTCTGTACACTTTTGAGATCCTGCAGCTGAGCTAGTGCTAAGGACGCATGCAGTTATGCCAGCCATCACTTTGCCTATTTTCTTTCCAAAAGAGGCTGTAATCAGTGCATGGCGGAGCATTAAAAGCCCTTTTTCAAGTCAGGTCTTGACAATGCCAACTGCATCAAAGTCTCAGTGAAAATTATTCTTTTCTCCTACTCTTCATCCTTTCTCTGTCATTGCTTTTACCAAACGACACATCTCTCTCCTTCGGCACAGCTGCCCAGCTCAGCTACTTTCGTAATTCATCACCACCTGCCTGGTTACTCCTACTAGCTTCTAACCAGAAAAAAAAATCATCCCCAACCTGTAAGATGAGGCCATCCTGTTCATACAGCCTTCTCTCACACTGAAAGGTGGACCAGTGATCAACAACACCAAAGGCTTCAGCCTCGCACCAGTCACGCTGCCTGCAGTTCATTCCTAGTATTTTCTTTGTCCTGCTGGTGAGAATGGAAGGTTCTCTAGATGTTCCTCCTCTTCAGCTCTCTTCCAAGATCCTCTGGGTCTTCCTTACTCCACAGAGTTCCACGTGGGACGCTGTGTCATGACAACAGCACCAGGAAAGGCTGGACAGAACTTCGGGACCTTCATAATCCAAAGCTGAAGGGTTTTCTTAACTTCTTGAACGTTGTCACAGTCAAATTCACACTAAGACTGACGATCCCTAAGATACTTTACGCTACTGATCATCATTACAATACAAGCAGGAAACAACACCCAGGGAAATCAATGCTGGGAAGGCTGCTTTAAAGACGACAGCAGGCTGGCCAAACACATGCTGAGTGGCACGATGTGGATGTCCATGTCCCAGCGGATCAAAGGCTCCTACCAATTCACAAGTTTAAGTTGTTGCCTTCCATCGGGATCCAATGGCAGCTACTTCTGCTCACTTGGGAGTTGGAAAAGGGTGTAGCTGGGCTACACCCACCCATCCTTTTATCCTTCCAGCTTCCTTAACTGCCACAGAGAGTTCTTTTGATAGTTCCCCAAATGCCATAAAAAGGAACCAGTTATGCTTAACACTTCCCGTTTTGCATTAGGTAGTTTTCATTCATCAGCTGAAGCTATCATTTCTCTCCTATCAGGAGACCTTCCAAGAGCATTGTATTCATGCAAATGAATCATGAATTTTCCCCCTCTTTCGAATTTAAAATGTCAGGATCCACCTACCAAAGGAAGAGGCTAGCATGTGGCTCCTCCACCCACTCCTGCCCTAGCACTCCCCCCCCCCGCCTCTTCTGTTGAGCTTGATGCCTTTTTGTTAGAGATGCCTTTAAGGACAGTTTTATTTTCTGCTGCTTTTACTGACACAACAAATAACGACAGCAGGATATTACACTGAAACAACCACCAAGCTGGCACAAAGTGATTTCCTTAGGTAGCTAATTTGAAAATCCAAATCTTGTGTTTTAAAGCTTGCGTGTTTGTAGGGCTAACCCAGGTAAACCTCTGGCCTCGATCAACACAATCCCCGGGCTCTTTCTCACCACTGTCTCAACAAGCTGATTATCAATCCCCTCCTCCCAAATAAAGCCCTGGATTCATATACTTCTACCAGTAAAAGAGGGCTCTTCTCCATGGAAACAGCGCTACCAGCTGTGCATACGTTACCTGCTGCGAGGCTGGCACCGGCTGCACTACTGGAGCTTGGGCTGATGCAGAAGCGTGAAGCGCCACAGAAGCTGCTGGGTCTGATCCACCCTCTGAACTCTGCATGCTCACTGCTGGAGAGAGCAGAAGGGACATCAGCCAGGGAAAGCACAGCTCCGCTTGCCCAACGCCGCCGGGAGCCCAAGGAACCTGTGTCTAAAAGGAGCAAAATCCCAGTGGAAGATCCAGGGGAAACGCTAGGAAGGAAGGTAGCTACCTTCCTACACAGAGGGTTCTTTTTAGTCTTGGATCTAATTTTAATGCATTATTATATTAAGAAAAAAGAAAGTTGCACAATTGTTCCGCAGAAAGGGGAGGGAAGGAACAGAAAATGCTCTTCTAAATATAACAAAAAAGTAGCATTGGAAAATTATTGTGTCATAGTGAGGGATAACTACAGATCTGTAAGAGTAAGAACATATTTTAAAAAACGTTTCTTCTCCCCCTCTGCTTTATCATGTTTAACTACTGCAAAATTTTTATTGAAACTAAGTACATGCCTGGGGCTTAGCTAACGCTTTCAGTTTGAAAGTGGGGTGGCGGATTCAGGGGTATAATCGCAATCAGCGATCAAACATGAATAGAGAAAGAACAGCGGCTGAGTGCCGTTTGAAAGTCCCAAACCACCCCCACGAAGAAACACCCCCACCCTCCCCAGCTCCCATCAAGGTGCCAACCCTCCCGTTACCCCATCCCAGCACCCACCCAGCATCGCTCGGCTGCCCCGTCCTGGGGACAGGGGGGGACCCTGCGGGCACAGAGAGGGGCTGAGCCCCCGTGGGGTCGCGTCCCGAGGGCAGCCAAGGGTGTTTTGGTTTGGGTTTTTGATATGATATGGAGAGGTGGAAAAGTCTTTTTGCACAATTTCTTAGGAAAGTTGCTGTTTAAAACTATTTCCAGAGTGTTTCTGCTGTCACTTCCGAACCGTAAGATTCTGAAATACCCAGATTTTGAGCAGTGTCATTTCTCCTTTCTCAGCCCTGCTGCTGCATGCAACGCAGCCTCACAGCAACGGTGTGAAATCCTTTCAGTTTTATTTCCCCCCCTCCTTCCAGTATTTAAACTTCTCCCTCAACTCTGTGCAATTTAAGAGGCAAAAGAGAAAATGAGAAACTGTGGGATGCTGTGGACAGTGCTCACTTGATAGCTTTTTGTGGCGCAATTGAACAGGGAGGGGAGGTGAAGGTACAAAAATATTACACATTTACTCTCCTTCAGCCGTTGAAAGAAAAAAATCAGATTCTTCACAAAAGAGTTTTTAAGATTTTTTCCAATTAGTGCTGACCCCATATTCCCATGCTGCACATTGAAATTAAAGCAATTACTCCCCTGACTTCACCCCAAGTCCACAGCTTGCAAGCAATTTTCTCTTCCACATCTTTCTACATCTAGGAGAAAGGGCAGATAAGGAGTGTGAGCGCTCCAGGTACAGCCACCAGATTAACTCCACAGCCCAGAAACAAGGGGAGGAAACGCAGCCCCTGCTCGCAGCCCTGCCAAGCCCCAGGCCCCGTGCACGGGCTGTCCTTCGGGGACTTGCTTGGCTGCTTCGTGGAACCAGAACATCAGCACCTGCTTCTTCGCATCGCCACCCGGGCAGGGGTTTGAAATAATAGCCTCATGTGCAAAGACCCCAGTTGCAATAGCACTGTGGGATCACAAAAACAATATTAAATTGTTTTTACAAACAATACAAACAATAAAAAAAAAAAAACAATTCTCCCCATAAATTAAAGAAATAGCCTCCTGCCTGTTGCAGCCTACCAAAATTATTTGCCACTGGCCAGCGCTGTGCCATTGGAGGCGAGTTTATAAAGCCACAGCAGACCAGAGGGTAACGGTTAGCGTAATGCTTATTCTCATAAATTCGCAAGGGTGTTTTATCTCTGTGTTTTATCATCCATACCCAGGGCTCCACTTGCCAGCGGTCTAAGTTTTTGTGAATGGAAACTATAGCATGGCGAGTGTAAGAATATAGCATGGTGAGGATATAAAAGAAAACTGGGTAAGTTGCCAGGTATATTTTAATGACCTATTTGAGAGTGGTTCTGACAGGGTCAGATCTGGGCAGTTCAGGTCTGCAGAAAGGTCTCTTAAAGTGTAGCTGTAAGCATCCCTTCCAAGTGTCCTTTCCTGATATCGCGAAATTACCACCCGCCCATCTCTGCTGATAAACTTTGTCTTCTGGTTTCCCTCCATGAACAAAAGAGAGTAGAGAGAGGCAGAAAGGGTGGAAGATGAATGGTCTGCTGCCAAAATAAATCACCAACATTATTGTTGGATTCATTACAAAAGACAGGCTCTGTTACTGATGACAACAAAGCTAGACACAAAGAACCCAATGAAACCTGCAGCTGGTACTTCCAGACAAGGTAGACAGACACCAAAGTACCGGACCCCCTGAAGCACACGTACAAGACTTATTATTATTTTGTTTATTAGTAGAACATCCTGGATAGAGAATAATTCATTTCCCACTAAAGCCATCTTGTGCATCCTGAGAGCTGGAGGGACAGAAACATGTATGCCATCTGCTAGTACTAATTTGTGCCTCTGAAACACTGATAACATAAACAGGATTCCTGCACTGAGAAACCATGGCAAGGGGCTACAAAACCGTGCCTGTGTCTTGGGTGTGCAGTACCGAGTGAGCCGGCACACCAGCCAGTATTGCTGAGCATGACTCAAGCTCAGCATCAGCTTTCAAGGAGGAAGCCTGGGGCCTTCCGCCTTGTTTTTCACCTCCCACAGGTGAGGAAGTTTTACAGCGTTCTGGATCACTTGCTCCTAAGAGACTCAGTGGCTCAGAAGCAAGCCCCATCCCTTCCCCAAAGCAGCAGCCCCAGGGGCTCAGCCCAGCACCGCATGCGTCCTGCTCCCGGCTGGAGGGCGCCGTACCTCTCCCAGCTGCAGGGCTCAACAGGGATAGTAAAGGTGTCTCGTGGCTTCTGACAGCCGTTGACGGCGTGACAGCTTGGCAGCCCCCTCAGTACCAGTGAGTTTGCACAAATGGAGGAACAAATCGGTACTAAACAAAGCCACCAGCGGGTCACAGAGAGGAGGAGCATCCCCAGCCAACTTTCTCAGCATCAGGGCTCCTCACAGGGAGCAAGAAGACAACTCAGTAATTTTCACTAGGGGAGTCAGCAGAAGGGATCTGACCTGGCATAAGAAATACAACTGCAGGGATCGGGGCCCTATTCAGATGCTTGCATTTCAGGTACAGACAAGTTCAAAACTCTGGTTGCTCAACCTGCTTGTGATGTCACGGGCAGCACCAAGCGCGCTGCTGCGGAAGGCATGGCAGACATCTGAATTCCAGCTTGCATCATCACCACATGAATCAGGCCGATAGCGAGGCTGCTGCGCTCTGGAAACCTTTTGTTTACACACAGCTATCTTGGTATCCAAGCAAACAGCAGCGACAGGAAAGGAAATACAGAAAAAGCTAATAACTTCTGGGTGCTATTTCTGGGTCTGCCACCAACTTGCTCTGTGACCTTGAACAGGATGCTTCCCCTTTCCTATGCTTCAATTTTCCCACTCCTAAAAAAGTGATCCTGCTCCCCTACGTAAGGTATTTGTCAAGCACTGGTCTCAGAGAGCTGTCAAAGTCTGAATGCATTTGAGAAAGACAAGTAGTAATGCTGCAAGCCTTGAGGGTTGATAAAGCTCCAATTGTTACTGTTTCATTCATAAATCTCACCACCTTCATGTAAATAACCTTGCCTTTTTTAATCTATCCTGCCTAAACCAGCTCCAAAACGCTGGAAAAACAGAGATAAGGGGAGCATTTCAAAATGTGTTCCACACTCTAGGTTGCACTGAGAAGCAGGGAGCATCCAAAGGCTGTCACACGCCTTCCTCTTGCTGGTCAGCAGGAGCCTGGAGGGGAAGCCGCGCTCCTGAAAAAAAGCTGCAGGATAGGGGCCGAGCAGCAGCGCCCACAGCAGCGCCCGCAGGGCACTCGCAGCCCATGAGTTCCACGAGCCAGGGCTTGGCAAAACGCAGCGATTCAGAGGAACTGCAAGTATTTTTCCACGGAACGCTTTAATATAAACTAGCAGCTCCTGAATGCTCAAACAAAAAAGTTTCAGCGCTAAACGCTGGGACCTCAGATGCCTAATAACTGCTGCTGATTAGAGCCAGAGCAGGGAGTTTGCCCCAGAGAAAGTATGTGGTTTATTTTTCTGTTGTGCTCTGGTCCTCATTCAGCCGGACCCACGAGCATACAGCTGTCGTAGCCCTCCCAGGCACTTGGAGACTTAAAAAAAGAGATGATGCGAGTCCCTGCCAGCCTGGGCCAGCCTATGTGCTTGGTGTCTCAGTTCTAGAAGCAAATGTCACCATTCAAAGTGCATCGACCCCCTTTATTTTATTTTATTTTACTTTATTTTATTTTACTTTATTTTATTTTATTTTATTTTATTTTATTTTATTTTATTTTATTTTATTTTATTTCATTTCATTTTTCGTAAGAGCAGCCTTACATAAGGCAGGAAGTTCCCGGGGGTGGGACTGGCACACTGCTTTGATTCTCACGGGTGAAAACAGTTTGTGAGAAAATTCGTGTATGGTATTTAGGTCTTGTATTTACATATTCTGAATTTTTTAAAGTGAAAATGTAAAACACATGAGCTACCCTACACCAGCAAACAGTGAATGCCTTTTTTGAATCCAGAATAATTGTTCAATCATACTAGTGTTGCTTTCAAAACATTAAAATTGCTTCTGTTTCACCGAATTACTTGCTCATTTGAAGGTAAAAAAACATATCATGAACTATTTTTGGTAGGGAAAATTTGAATTTGCTTTTCAAAGCATATTTTGTCATCCTTTGAGCTCATTTAAACTTATTAAATTCCTTTATTCCGTCTTTTTTTTGACAGAACTTTTGAAACAGAAAGCAATACTGGGAATTACTAAGGAAAAGGAAAATATCTTGGATGAGTTTGTTGTTTTTTTTAATAAAAATAGTTGATAATTCTACCTCTGGGACAAGGTTTCTCAGCCATTTATTTTTAAGCTTTACAGTAAACCTTGGTGGATATTACCTCTGCTGGGCAATTCCACTGACCCTCTATTTGCCATTTGGAAATGGGCTCAACAGCTACTTCTCAAAGGGGATTTCTGGAATTTAAATGTGGGGCACAAAAATCCACCAGGAAAATAACTGCGCTGAAGTCCAGAAATCAATGGTAAACCAAACATTTGAAGATTGAAGAATGTACTTCATGCCTTTCATTTCAAATTAAGATAGAAAGGTGGGAAATGTTTATTTTTCCAGGCAAACCTGCTATAATTATGCCTTCCTTTTTTATTTCTGATGGTGTCTATTCTTTAAACAGGAAGCAAATGCCAATACAATTAGCTCTCCAGCTAAAATGAGGCATCCTTAATCATTACCTGCACCCATTGTCAGACACATCCTATAGCATAAAGATAAAAACTGAGGCTAGAATGCATACGGTTATGGGGAAAGAGAGGAGCTTGGTCCCACCGAGCTGCATGGCTACAAAGATGGCACAGATAGATGTACCAGAACTGCAGGAAAAAAAAGAGCTGGCTGTGATTGCTGCCGGCATTTTATAGTAAACTTCACCCTAAATTAATGCAGTAGGTAATCTTTGTGTCTCTTTAACATTACCACGAGTTAATGAGATCCGGTACACCCAACAGCCAGGAGGCTCAACTGTGCACAGTTCGTGCTCCGAGGTTCCTTTTTCTTCAGGGGACTTCAGGCTGACCAGGGGGTAAAATAATCAGGGAATCACATACAGTCACATTTCCGTATACAAGGTCATGATACAGCTCTGAGTTTTGTAAAGAAATCTCATGATACCTGGTATTTTACCAAGAACCCCAGTCTTTGGAAACAAGTGGTAATAGGAAGGTTGTAGTTTAATCTGAAAAAATGAACTATTTCTCATCCATAACACTGACTTGCTGGATCTAAATTCAAATCCAAGTTTTTCCTTTTTTTTTTTTTCTGTTTGGTTGGTTTTGTACATTTTTTGCATATTTGAAAGGAAGGTTTACAATTTAAAATAGTTATTTGGTTTCTGGAACTTTTTTCAAGCTGGCTTGGAGCTTAAATAAATAGGAAAAACAGAATGGCAATAATGGAATTCAGAAGAAATAAAAGTGCTATTTAACCACCATGTGCTATACAAGCTCTAAATGGTATTTTGTCCCTTGTGCATTGATAAACTTGACTATAGAAAAAGGAACTAGGGTTTCTACATTTAATATATTGACTACTCAGAACCCTCAATACGCTCAAAAGTGATCGAAAATAATAAAAGGAATGAGAGGAACAGCAGATTTTTACTTTCTTTTCTAGCAGATGCACACAATCCATTGACTTTATCCACCACTCTCTATGCCACATCTATTTTACTCAAGAAGGTTTTCTTTAGTATTTTCCATTTCATTCAACATTTTTGGCATAGTGTCTATTTAATAATTTGCCCTGAAAAGGCATTATTTGTGTTTTAACTGCAGCACAGAAAGGAAGTGTCTGTATTTGGAAAAAAGTTTTTTTATATTATGTGAATAAAAATGCGTTCGCATGAATTGTACCACCATAGAGCAAATATTTGTATTAAAACCAGCTTACTTCCTGCCTCCACATGCATCTTTAATTCCTGCTGTGCCTGTCTCCAAAGCGTGATATCTCCAGGAAATAACAGGTGTTTCCCTGAAATTCCTATCAGTAAAATAGTTTTTTTTTTTCCCATTGCCCACGAAACCCAGAAGGCAGAGGGGCCCACGAGCAGGAACAGAAGGCTGCTGCCATGCAGCTCTGAGCTGAGACGAAGGACAAGCGTGCTCCCACGTCTGCGCCCCGTATCCCACCTTGGGAAAACAGGATTCCAGCGCACCTGTCGGTGAAACTAGAAGAAACTCATGACCTTCAGGTGGCTGAACCAGAGAACCTGCTCTAGCAGCACCCGTGTTCAGGATTACAGTTACAGTGTCCTTCAGACAATACAGTGGAGGCTTGGAGAGCAAAGCTTCTGCCACGTATCAGGGACGTTGCACGTATCAGGTACGTATGGCTGCTTAGCACCTGAACCTCATCCTTATCCAAAATGTTATATACCTGGCAACCATGATACACCAGACAGACAGGAGCTGGCACCTGAGCAAGCTCATCTAAAGGGTGTCCCAAACCACATGTCATAACCTTTAGCCTTTTAATAAGCAGTGGTAAGTGGAGGGGATAGAAGGGGGAAAGCAAATATGAAAAGGAACTTGATAATAAGCTGATTCTGGAGAGGCTGCTTATTAAATTGCTTCAAAATGATATAAACAGAGAAGGCACCAGAGCCTTCCACTGATTAGGCTAAATTAATTTAAAACAGAAGCAAACGCTGCTTGTCTAAGAGCTTTAGTTACCTGGAAACACAGATAAACCCAAAACATGGGTTTCGAGGGCAGCAGGCAGTATAGCTGTTTTTTTCAGAAACATGGTCCTCATGGAAAAACACAAATTTGGAAACAGCTTTTATTAGCAGTAGTTAATAATATACTGAAATACAAATATACACTCAGTCTTTAACTGGATTTCATGGAATCAAGTCATGTAATATATATATGCACATATACATACGTAACTGGTGCGTAACAGCAGCTCAGTAATCTTTGCTGTTTCTTTAAAAGTAACTTTCATGGAGGCAGGAGAGAGCTAGGAATGTATCTGTGCTGGCTGTCTAATCGGAGTTTCCTTAAGAGCCATCTGAGGCCGAACAGCAGAAGCTGCGACGGTTTAACGTTGCTGGCAGCAGCGTGACGACAAATCCCATGCGTGCAGATCGCAGACCTGAACATGGGCACAGTAACTTCGTGAACCTCCCTCCCATACACAAACCAGCCTCGTTTTCTTTTCAGCTTAACAATTCGAACACTCTCCAAGTGCCAAAAGCAGGTCTGGATTCCTTCAGACCTGAACACATCCCTTCTGGCGTGTGGCAACATAAGGACCAGCACCCTGCCCGTTTACCGCTGTGCTGCTTTGCACCCTTGGCCTCCTGATAGCCTTACCTGCAAGAGCCCCAGTGGTTTGGTCTCAAGAAAAAGTTCAACAGCTTCCAGATTTTTAGACTGGCACAGCCGGGTCAACAAGTGCTTGAAAATCCTTGTTTGCATCCTATTAGCTAGCTAATTGACTTCAGAAAAGTTTTGCTACAGCCATGGCAAATAACGCTGCCCAAGAAACAACTTCTGGACATGTGCTGAGCAGTCAGGATGCCTTCACATCTGGAAGGAGGAAAAAACAGTCACACACTACACTCTGTCCCACATGCAGGCCTTTCGGGCACCACACGCATTGGCACTACGTGGTGAAAGCAAGCCCTGGTTCTGGGCTCAAATTAATCATCTTCCCATATTTTTAATGCACACACTGTAGGGTTTCCCAGCACTGTGATTCAACAGGGGAAATGCGGTGCGTTAGGCAAAACCCTGGCACAAAAGCACTTGAGAGCTTCCTTACCAGGACAAACCCTCGAGGTGCGGTCATGCACTGAACCAGAGCACCTGACAGCTTGGCCCCAGCAGGCTGCAGCCCCTGGCACTACCCCAGGTACCCGAACACACCTCAGCCTTCCCCGGTGGGATAAGGGGCTGCGCCGTGATGCTGGACGCTCAACGGTGCTTTGGCAAGGCCCACTTGTACAGCCTGTCCCATGGCAGGAGACTGGAATATGGAATGTCCCTTATTTTACATTAACTCCAAGGGAACAGCAGAATCTAAACCCGTATGTTCATCGGGCCTCATTTTTTACTTGTTTAGACTAGCCAATCCTTTCAATGGTCTCAAGGCTAGCTACCCTTTTGACAATTCCCATGTGAAGCAGGCGAGTTGCTGCAGTATTTCATTTAGATGTGGAACGGCAGCAGCAGCTGTTTCCACCATGCCTATCTGGTAAACGGCAAACGCAGAAGTAACCACTGCCAGCGCAGCTCCACATGCTGTTATTTATTTATATAGCACCATTTCCAAGCGTTGTGGTGCTTAACAAAGTTAAGCAGAACAAGCCACAAACATAAACTGTGGCCATTCAGAAACAAGACAACTTTAAATCAGATTTTAAAACAGCAGCTGAACTCAGGGGAGAGACTTCATCATGAGGTGCATGAAAATACGGTGCGAGGCGCAGAAGGGAGCAGTCAGGAGCATTACAACTGCTGCGGGTTTGTACCTGGTGGTTTGAGAAGCCGGAAAGGAGTTGGGGCAAGGAAAGGAACAAGAAGTGGTTGAGTGTTTTGCTCAAATGTCTGCACAAGCCCTGTCTGCACCGTCCTTCCATCTATGCCTGAGATGCTCCTTCA